>NC_057813.1:607079521-607119024 GCF_018294505.1 Triticum aestivum
AATATGTAGTATCGTAAAATACCAGCAAACGAAAAAGAATTAAATGGAAAACACAAAATTAAAGGAAAAATAAATAATAAAACCAAAACCCCCCAAACGTTTTAGTATCGGTTGGTAACACCAACCGGTACTAAAGGTCTCCCCACACCCGGCCATGGCTCGTGCCACGTGGTCGCCCTTTAACGGCGGTTTGTGCTAAACCGATACTAAAGGGGGGGACCTTTAGTAAATACAGTTAAATTAGAAGGGGAGGGGGGTTCAATGTTTCAAACATTAATTATAGTTTATTATAAGGTCAAGAATCCCCCTTAAGAAGTAAAGGGCGTACAAACAGAGGAGGCTAAGAAGATTGGCAGGCGTACACTAATACAAGAACCCCCCTTCAGCAACATTGAACCCCCCCTTCAGAAGATTTCGATTTTAGTATCAATGTTTCAAACATTATAGTTGATTGTAAGGTCGAGAATTGGACTACTAGTAGATAGTTTCACCTTTTGTAATCTTTGGATCATGTTCTTTGTAATGCAACATAGTCAATTCAATATATAAGACCTTTTTGTTTATTATATTGTGGCTCATATGCACTATTGGCATTGACGTAACAATTATGGATGGCAATATATAAATATCATTAGTTATTCATGCTATCTAGTGAAGCTTCTAGCTGTTGCAAATCCTTTTGTGTAGGGTAACGACCAATGCATATGAAGTGTTGTTGGGCTCTTGCTCTATATGTTGCTACTTAACAACGCTTATACATGTCGTTTACCAACGCATGTATATACATTGTGGTAGATCCTTGCAATGCCACCAAAGGCAACACAAAATAATCTGTTGGTGTAGGCATTAGCAACGAATATATAGACATACGACAACGCATTGATGCCTTGCTGAAGGGGGGTTCTTGTTGTAGTGTTGGCAGGGTTATGTTACTGATATCGTGCATATGGTATCTTGCATTGCTATGTCATTTGCTTAGTTTAGACATGCTTTGTGTGAATGCCACCTGTTTAGTGTCTAATTACCATATATGTGAATTATGCAATGCCATCTTGTTGCAAGACATTATATATGTGAATGATGTAATGTTATCTTGTTGCAAGGCATTATGTATGTGAATTATTCAATGCCATGCTGTTTAAGCAAGCGTCATATATGTGAATTATATCATGCCATCCCTTTTTTGTATTTCTCATTGCTTTTGTCGACAATGTTTGTATATTCAACTGCTCTTCCTGTGCATCAGCCATTTGAATTGGTGATGGAGAAATCTGGAGTGAAAACAAGGTCTTCAGAGCAGACAATGCTACCTGCTGAAGCAGATATCTTGCTTGTTACAGATAGCTCTTCAGAGGAGGATTCAGAGGCAGATGATCAGTCCTATTATCCCCCTGAGGTGTATGCTCAAACTTGGCAGGGTTATATTACTCATATAATGCATATGTTGTATTGCAATGCTTAGTTTTTACATCATATACACAATATTGAATGTCATCTCCTTAGTTGACACATAATATATGCAATTGCCCTCTGCTCACTTCCTTAGTATATAAATCATATATTTGAATTATGTCATGCCATGATGTTTACATAGACAGCATGTATCTGAATTATGGCATGCCAACCCATTTTCTGAAGACATAATATAGTTATATCATCTCATCCTGTTTACATAGTCATCATATTTTAAATTATGTCATTCTATCCGTGAATTATATCATGCCATCACGTTTCCATCGACGGCATTTTTGTGATTTATGGCATGCCAACCACTTTAATAGACACATCATATAGTTATATCATGTCATCCTGTTTACATAGTCATCATATTTTGAAGTATGTCATTCTATCCTGTTTAGTTAGCCATCATACATGTGAAATTGTGTCATGCTATCATGTTTAATTAGCCATCATATATGTGAAATTATGTCCTGCTATTTTGTTTGCTTAGACAACATAAATGTGAATTATTTCATGCCCTGTTTTCTTCCCTACTATCCATTGCACCTGTCTATCTTACAATGTTTGTACATTCAATTACTTTTCTTGTTTATCAGCCATTTCAATTGGAGGGAGTGATGACAGTATCTGTGGGAGTAAAAACACGGTCTTCAGAAAAGATCGTGCTACCTATCGATGCAGATAGAACCACGGTTGTACTTGCCCAAGAATTAGCCCCACCACACATAACCCACACTCATGCAGATTGTACCCCTACCCAGTTGGACAGAGAACCAGCTACACCCCTTCTAACCCCAACCCCAGCAGATAGACACCCAGTTTCCGTTGACACAGCACCGTCTTCACCACAGAGCACCCAAACACGAGTAGTTAGTAAGGCAACTGCAGTGACCAAATCATGAGGACCACCACTCCGAACCCGAAGTCAACACTTAAAGCAGAAGAAGAATTGTTCTCAGGTCAGGTTCCGTAGCTATGGTTCATACTACTTTGCTCTTGCATCACTATATTTACTGATACCAACCAATTTTAAATTTGAAGGATGCAATTGAAACTCCAATGGCGCAACAGGTATGTTTTAAACCTGTTTCTTCAACATGTTTGGCTATTTGCTGTTGTAACTTGCTCTATGTTGATTTTAGTTTCAATTGAATAAATAGTTATGTTCTCATGCCATGCACATTACAAGTGTTGTTGTTCCTGTGTAGTTTCACTTATATTTTGTCTATGCTGCTTTGTATTAAATAGATATGATTCGAACTGTATATATCTTGATTTGGCAACATAAACTAGAATGATATAGACCATACAGTGACCATACTACATAGATATAAGTTTGTTTCATGATGTTATCCTATCCACCTTACTACTGAACTGGTTTACCAAAATGAGTTTCATATGCTACATTGTAAACCTGAGATGTGTTTGTTTGTTTCTCTTTTAGAACGCGGATAAAATATTGGAGAAGAGTACCCTGTTATGCAATGGTGAAGGAAGTAATACATATAAGGTTCAAGACAGCGAGACATCCCTGTTGGTCTCCAAGAAAGCTGGTAAAAACTATATTGGGGACACTGAGACAACCCCAAAGTCCTGTCTTGATGTAGTGTTCGAGTTACTGGCTACCACTGCTGGCACCAGCTCTTCGAACTCGTTGCCTGAATCAGTTCGGCTTCTTGAGTCTCAACTTCAAGTTGAAAGACATCGATCAGATGTTATGCGACAGGAAGCCGAAGGACTGAGGAAGTCCCTGCGGAATTCAGATGCATACTTTCTGGTGCAACAGCAAGCGCTGGAGGACTTAAGCGCCAAACAAGAGAAAGTTAATAAGCTTGCTAAGCATCTTGCAGCATTATGGGTACCCAGGATATTGTTTCTTGAGCTCTTCTGAAGTGGCTTCAGTTCTGGACTTGATTTGCTGCGGCGTTTATATGCTGCTGTGTTCCCTATATTTGCATTGGTGGCGAACTTTGATGCCCAGTGGATGTAATATGTGTAATAGCCGTGATAGCCTAGTGTAAGTTTCTTGCTTATTTATTTCCTTGTTGTCTTGTTTATTTGTTTGCTTGTAGTCTGTGCAGTTCTTTTTCTGCGATTTGCTAGTGGCTGCAATAACCTATTTTTAAAACTAGGCCACAATAACCACGGGCTAATATTTACTATAGTGACACTGGACCTACGGGCCGTAGAAACAGTGGGCCTTCTACGGGCTATATAAACAGTGGGCCTTCTACGGGCCGTATAAACAGTGGGCCTTCTACGGGCCGCGGAAACAATGGGCCTTCTACGGGCCGTATCATCAATGGGCCTTATACGGGCAGTATGATCGATTGGCAAAATATGGGCCAATAACAGGTCGCATAATGGCTGTAAACGGGCTAGAGTTGGAATCATCCGTTCATGGGCCGACCATAACGTTAATAGGCCATATTTGATGACACTATGAAATCGGCCCAACGTGTTAACGGACCACAAACGGGCCGACTGTAACCACGGGCTGAATTTGGCTCATAAGCAGAAAATGACAGGGTCGTAAGTAAACGAATGCTGGACATGAGCCCAAGAATAAATGGGCTCTGAGAAGGCCGAAAGATAATATGGGCTGGAAACGGCCCAACGGAATAACGAGCCCTTAATGGGTATAAAGTGATACACTATTCATTACGGGCCAGTTTCACCACGGGCCGTTAATGGGTGTAAAGTAATACACTGTTCATTACGGGCTAGTTTCACCACGGGTTAATAGGCCAAGAGTTACATAGGGCCTGATATGGGCGGAAAGACGTCATGGGCCATACATGGGCCAGAAGTGAAAATGGGCTGGAATCATATTGGGTGGCCCAGATGATGCTATTGGGCCTAATTCGGATAGGGCGTAACGGGCCTTGGGTTAGCGGGCTATAAATGGGCTATATGGAACAGGCCCTCAACAGGCTTTACATGGGCCGGCCCGCCACCTTTTGACCAAGTCAAATGGGCCAGCCTTTTCACAGGAATGGGCCTCTGTTGGGCCGTGCCACACGTCGACGTATCATAGGCGCCTTCTGTCCAATGAGTGGATGACATCTGTCCCAACGGTGAGCCGACACGTGTTTCCTCCAGCCAATGATGATTTTACACGTGGAAAATCCCCATTGGTCGGGGCTGTTGACGGGTTATCGGATCCAAAACTTGACCCGATAGCTTAACGGCGTTCCGTTATGGTGCATGCCACGTGTCGGTCACCCTTGATGAAAGCACTTCTGTGACGCGCGATTTATTGTCATGGAAGTGGACACTTCCGTGATGATAATTTTGGTAATGTCATGGAATACTTCTACGACAGCACAGGTATGACTATCTTGATTCTGTCATAAATTTGTCATGGATGTACATGCATGACAAAAAACGCGACCTACTGTGACAAACATGTATCATCACGGAAGTGTATTTTTTTGTAGTGTCAAGAACAATGAAATCTACGGGCACATAATTCCTATTTGCAACAAGAAGAACATCATTAATTCTTCCCATAGGTTTCTTAATGGTGGAATCCGCAAGATGCAAATTTAAAGAACAATCATCAAATTCACGGAAACTTAGCACATCACACAAAGTCTTTGGAATCGTGGAAACACTAGCACCCAAATCACACAAAGCATAGCATTCATAATCTTTAATCTTAATTTTAATAGTAGGTTCCCACTCATCATAAAGTTTTCTAGGGATAGAAACTTCTAGTTCAAGCTTTTCTTCGTAATATTGCATCAAAGCATCAACAATATGTTTAGTAAAAGCTTTATTTTGATTATAAGCATGACGAGAATTTAACACGGATTGCAACAAGGAAATACAATCTATTAAAGAACCATTATCATAATTAAATCCCTTGAAATCCAAAATAGTGGGTTCATTGCTATGTAAAGTTATGACCTCTTCAATCCCATTTTTATCAATTTTTGCATCTAGATCTAAAAACTCCGAATCATTCAGACGCCTTTTAACTAAAGTTGACTCATCCGCAGTCCCCATCTTTATCAAGATTCATATTGGAAAACAAAGATTTAATATGAGTCACATCAATCACTTTTAGATCTTCATCATTATTACCATGAAAACTAGAACACGCTTTCACAAACCAATCTTTTTTAGCACGCATCCTAGCGGTTCTTTCTTTGCACTCATCAATGGAAATTCTCATGGCTTTGAGAGACTCATTGATATCATGCTTAGGTGGAATAGATCTATGTTTCAAAGAACCAACATCAAGAGAAGTTGTATCAACATTCCTAGCCAACTCATCAATCTTAAGCAATTTTTCTTCAATCAAAGCATTGAAATTCTTTTGCAAACTCATAAATTCTTTAACACTATTCTCAAAATCAGAGAGCGTTTTTTAAAATTTCCATAAGAGTTGTTGTCGGTATTACCATAATTATTAGAGGAATTACAAGGAAACGTCCTAGAATTAAAATTGCCTCGATACGCGTTGTTACCAAAATTGTTCGTACCAATAAAATTCACACCCATAGAGTCATTATTATTCTCAATCAAAGTGGACAAAGGCATATCATTAGGATCAGAAGAAACACCTTTATTAACAAACAATTTTATAGGTTCATCCATCTTTCCACTCAAAACATTAATCTCTTCAATCGCATGAACTTTTTTACTAGTGGATCTTTCGGTGCGCCATTGAGAATAATTAACCATAATATTATCTAGGAGTTTACTAGCTTCTCCTAAAATGATTTCCATAAAAGTTCCTCCCGCGGACAAATATAAAATATTTCTAGAAGCAAAATTCAATCCGCATAATTTTTTTGTATAATCATCCACAAATTCAAACCATGTATAGGGCAATTACGTATAATTAATTTCATCCTCTACCAAGCTTGTGCAACATGCTCATGATCAAGTTGCTTAAAATTCATAATATCGTTCCTAAGGGAGATGATCTTAGCGGGAAGAAAATACTTAGAGATAAAAGCATCTTTGCACTTATTCCATGAATCAATACTATTTTTAGGCAAAGAAGAGAACCATGTTTTAGCACGATCTCTAAGCAAAAACGGAAATAGCTTCAATTTAACAATATCACTGTCGACATCTTTCTTCTTTTGCATATCACACAAATCAACGAAGTTGTTTAGATGGGTTGCGACATCTTCACTAGGAAGACCACAAAATTGATCTTTCATAACAAGATTCAACAAAGCGGTATTAATTTCACAAGATTCATCATTGGTAGTAGGAGCAATCAGAGTGCTAATAAAATCATTGTTGCTGGTATTGGAAAAGTCACGGAATTTAGTATTATCTTGAGCCATCGTGACAAACAATCAATCCAACACACAAGCACACAAGAAGAAAACGAAAAGAGACGAATGGAAGAGGTGCGAAGAAAAGGCAAAGGTTTTCAAAAATCGTTTCAGAAGTGGGGGAGAGGAAAATGAGAGGTGAATGGCAAATAATGTAATGCAAGGGAGAAGAGTTTATGATGGGTACTTGGTATGGCTTGACTTGACGTAGATCTCCCCGGCAACGGCGCCAGAAATCCTTCTTGTTACCTCTTGAGCTTGCGTTGGTTTTTCCCTTGAAGAGGAAAGGGTGATGCAACAAAGTAGCGTAAGTACTTCCCTCAGTTTTGAGAATCAAGGTATCAATCCAGTAGGAGATGACGCACAAGTCACCTAGTACGTGCACAAACAATCCAGTAGGTTGTAGCAGTGGAAAAGTGGTTTTGTGGCTCCCCTGATATTTCTAGGGTATAAGAGTATATATAGGTGAAAGAAGTACGTCGGTGGAGCTACGAGGGGCCCACAAGGGTGGGGGCATGCCTACCCCCCTGGGCGCGCCCTCCTGCCTCGTGGACGCCTCGTGTTGTTTCTGACTTCAAATCCAAGTCTTCTGGTTTGCTTTTGGTCCAAGAAAGATCATCGCGAAGGTTCCATTCCGTTTGGACTCCGTTTGGTATTCCTTTTCTGCAAAACTCTAAAATAGGCAAAAAACCAAAGAAACTGGCACTGTGCCTCCGGTTAATAGGTTAGTCCCAAAAATAATATAAAAGAGCATATTAAAGCCCATTAAACATCCAAAACAGATAATATAATAGCATGGAACAATCAAAATTATAGATACATTGGAGACGTATCATGGAGCTGCTGCTCCTCCCACCTCTCTTGAAGGGGGATGGACATCCCTTCCCAAAGCCGCATTGGCCTCCGGAATGTTGTGCGGCAGGGGCCCGGACTGATGGGGCTCCCCGTTGTTGGTGGTCATGGGGGTTGCCTCCCCCAGGTCTTCGGCAACCGAGGTGTCAATCGCAGGCGCCTTCTCGACGGCCTCGTCCGTCCCACCTCGTCCAGGAGAAGTCCTTTGGGACAACACCTCAGTGTCCTCCATGGCAATAGGCGAGGGGGCTCACGACGGCACGTCACTCTCCTCCTACTCAGGCGGCAGGGAGTTCCCCTCTGATCAGGGGGTGTTCGGAATCTCACAGGGAGAGCTGAAAAGCAAATAATAATATAAGTTACATAATGGAGGTAGGTAAGCGAAAACCAAATAATAAATATTACTTATGATTTGTCCAGGGGCTTCACCGTGGGAGGTCTCTGGGGGATGTGTTCGGACTCTGAGTCCAAACTAACCGAAAGGGTATCTTTCCCCTCTTCGGCACCACCCCCTCCCGATCTTCGGAGGTCGTCCTCTTCTTATTCCTCCCCTTGTGGGGAATCGCTTTCCACCTCCTCCTCCTCTTCTTCCTCGTCTCCCTCATGGGACACAACGTTTGAAGGGCCTCTGCAGTGGGGGCCGCCCTTGGGCTCCTTGCCCTTCTACTTGCCCTTCTTCTCCAGCGCCTGAAGGGAGTGGGTGGGCCCTCTAGCAGCAAAGCCAGACTATCGATCCGCTCCGCCTTTGCTGTCCAGCCTTGTAAGAAAGGGAGCTGATAAGATTTCTATTCAGTGACGCATTGACTGAATAGGTGCTCAGAAAAGCTAATAATTACCTTTGAGGCCGAATTCTCGATGTCGAGCCCGATGTCCTCGGTCTTCACATGCCAGCTCTTCTGGGACTTGAAGAGAAGTTCCATATCTCTTCGTGCATAGTGCCGAAGAAGCGCTTCAGGGTCCGCGGCTCCTCCGGATTGAACTCCCACAAGGGGGAGGCCCGGCGTTGGCAGGGGAGGATGCAGCGGAAGAGCATGATCCGCAACACATTGGTAAGGCCGATATTTTTGCCCAGCACATTGGTGATGCACTTCTGCAGCATTTCCACCTCCGTCTGGGACCCCCAATTGAGGCCCGTAGTGTCCATGAGCTGAGCCTTGTGGGAGGTCTGGACCTGAACTCTGGAATTGCCACCCACTTGGCACGGCGGGGTTCGGTGATGTAGAACCGCTCCTGCTGCCAGACCTTGACGGTCTCGATGAAAAACCCCCTTGGGCCCTGTGGCGTTGGGCAACTTGCTTACCATGGCCCCGCCGTAGTCAGCATGCTGTCCGTCGACCATCTTCGGCTTTAGATTGAAGACCTTAAGCCACAGGCCGAAGTGTGGTGGGATGCGGAGCAGAGCCTCACACACGACAATGAATGCTGATATGTGGAGGAAAGAATTCAGGGCTAGATCATGGAAATCTAGCCCGTAGTAGAACATAAGACCACGGACGAAGGGGTGGAGGGGAAACCCTAGCCCCCTGAGGAAAATGGAGGAGGAAGACAACCCTTTCGTCGGGCGCTGGAGTGGGGATGAGTTGGTCCTTTTCGGGAAGCCTGTGCGCGATGGTCGCGGACAGGTACCCCGCGCTCCGGAGTTCCTTCATGTCCTTCTCAGTGACGGAGGATGCCTCCCACTTGCCCTTTGAGCCTGACCCGGCTATGGCTGGAGAGGGTGGTGGCGGTGAGGAAGATGGGAGCTTTTTTGGGCACTGGAGCTTGAGAGACTGGAAGACAAGGGCTAGAGGAAGGCGTGGGGAAGAAAGGAGGAATCTTTGCCCTCTTATAGGCGGTGAAAATGCCAACCGCCCCCCACTTAAGCCTTAAACCTCGCCTATTCACAATGAGAGTGTGTGCCAGGAGCGGTTGGGTTACCCAAATCCCATCGATGAGAATCCCATAATAAGTGGGCACGATCTCTGTTTTGACAAGATGGGCAAGGGGGCTCGACCTCGAAACACGAAATGGGGAGTGTGAAAACGATTCAAAATACTGAAGAGTCAAGTGTGACGCTTCGCCAAAAAAAGTTGTCAGTAAAGACACTATTCCTATTTTTTTATATTTTGCTTTCGCGGCTAAGGGTTATGTTAATTATACAGAGCCGGATACAGTTATTTTATAAGGGAAAGCTGATGTATGATATTGAAGGAGAGGAACCCGCCTCACAATGCCGAAGACAACCCGCATGCCGAACACGTCGTCATTGAAGACTGGTTCAGGGGCTACTGAGGGAGTCCTGGACTAGGGGGTCCTCAGGCATCCGGCCTATTCAATATGGGCCAAACTGATGGGTTGTGAAGATAAAGGAAGAAGACCACCTCGCATGTCCGGTTAGGACTCCTGTATGCGTGAACGGCAAGATTAGGTGTTCGGATATGCTATTTCTTTTCTCTGTAAACCGACTCTATACAACCCTAGGCCCCTCCGGTATCTATATAAACTAGAGGGCTTAGACCGGAGGCAGAATCATAATATTCATAGGCTAGACAAGTTAGGGTTTAGCCACTATGATCTCGAGGTAGATCAACTCTTGTAACCCATATACTCACCGAATACAATCAAGTAGGACGTAGGGTTTTACCACCTTTAAGAGGGCCCGAACCTGGGTAAACATTGTGTCTCTTTGTCCATTGATATCATTGATCCTCAGACATACAACTTGGGCCCCCCTACCCGAGATCTGCTGGTTCTGACACCGACAATGGGCACGTGTGATCAATCCACTCTTCCTCCTTATGTCCTTCACTCCCCTCTTCATCTTTTTCATCTAATGAGCTCACGATTTCAGCAATTTCTTCTTCTATATATTCAAGCAAAATATTAATCTCTTCTAGGGCAGCAGACATTCTCTCAATAAAATAATTAATATGACCATTATATCCATAGTTTCATAGTAATATTTAAGTATGGCAAGATTTTCAGATTTGTAAAGTGCATCATCATATTTTCAAGCAAAGAAACAATTTCACAAGCACCCTTAAAAGCAACAAGTTCTTCTATTTGTTTCACGTCATAGTAATCATATACAACATTAGCGTAAGAATCCAAGGTTTTATTATCATTAAACTCATATTGA
The DNA here is from genome assembly GCF_018294505.1 of Triticum aestivum. Lineage (NCBI taxonomy): Eukaryota > Viridiplantae > Streptophyta > Magnoliopsida > Poales > Poaceae > Triticum > Triticum aestivum. The sequence goes on from NC_057813.1 coordinate 607,090,253, forward strand.
AAAGGAAGATTGTTAATCCTCATTCTAGAGCAAGAAGTAAAATCATACATAGAGCACAAATTCCAAGTATACCAATGTAATGTTTTTATTTGATTCCAAGCATACTAATTGACCATTCTAAAGCAACAAGTAAAATCATACATAGAGCACAAATTCACGGCTGAAGCGACGAGAAATGAGAGAGGGAAAAACGATGGAGTGGGGCGGAAGCGGCAGTGGATTGGTTTTTCAGTTCCCCACTCATGTTCGTGTTAGCGACGGACATAGAGATGTATGACTTCTTCGTGTGGAAGACGGATGATTACGGGGGCTACCGGGTTGGATTTTTTGCCTTCTCCTTCGTGTTGAAGAACAACTTTGGTATAAGTGGAGGCCGGGAGCATTCTCTACGCCCTCCTAGGCCGGCCCATGTGGGGCGCAAGGTTCCCTCCTATTTTTTTTCTTTAAGATTTTAGAAACAATTCTGACTTTCAAAAACGTTCACGGATTCAAATTTTTTTACCGAATTCAAAAAAAACTTCTAGAATTCAAAAAACGTTTGGGATTTCAAAAGAATGAACAATTTTGAAAATTTTATGAACAATTTTTTTATTTTGATGAACAATTTTCATGGACATTTTTTGGTAAACATTTTTTTAACTTGATGAACAAACTTTGTATTCGACAATTTTTGTTGAAAAAATGGATGAACAAATTTCATATTTATGAACATTTTTTGAAAAATTCAAACAAATTTCGAATTTGACGAACTTTTTTTTAATTTGCTGCACACAAAACGAAGTTTAATGAACATTTTTTCAATCCCAATGAAAAAAATGAATTCAATAAATAGTTTTTGAATTGATGAACATGTTTTTACATTGATAAATTTTTTTGAATTTGATGAACAAAAAAATGTTTACGAATTTGGAAATAAAATTCATAAACAAAAGTGAAAAAGTAAAGAAGGAAAAATAAAATAAAAATAAAACATAAAAATAATAAGAAAGGGAAGAGAAAATGAAAAAAGAAAAATAAAAAAAAGAACGAAAAGAAGGAAAAATCGACAGAAAAAGTCGTGAAATGTGTTGGCCCATCTGACTACCAGCGCACGAGGGAGGTATGCGCGTGGGTGCTCGACAGCGCCCTACGTGCTCAATAGGAGTCCCGTGGAGGCGGGGTCCTCCTATATGACACATTCTGTATCGTTTAGCACCAGCACGCACAGGCAGGCAGCAAACTGGGATGGCCCATTGGCAGGCAAGCCAACTAATGCCACGCTGCATCGGTCCACTGCAGCTTGTAAAAATACTGTAGCGCCTAAACGTAGTTCGTGATTTAGAAGTTGTGAAGGAAAATTCAAAAAATAGTGAAGATTATTTTTTGAAATTTTGATTTTTTTTAAAAGTTTCCAATATTTTTCAAAAATGTGAACAACAAATGCAAATTACGAACATTTTTTGAATTCTTGCACATTTTTTTAAAATTCTGATGTTTTTTCGATATTTCAATCAAATTTTGAATTCCAACTTTTTTAAAACATGAAAAAATTCGAATTCCGAACATTTTTTTAAAACATGAAAAATATATGCCGTCCCATATAAGGGCCGAACAATCACTCATTAGGAGGCTTTTCCCCTAGCGCTCGAGGCCTAGGGTTCCCCTGTCCTCCTGGCATTGCCGCCGGGAGTTTCTTGTAGATCCGATCCCTCTGCTTGAGGATCGATCTTGATCTCGTGCTACTCGCGCTGGTTTGGAGGGTGGCTCTCTCTTCTCGACCGACTTGCTGTCTCTTGGCCAAGGGGCTAGGGTTACGGAAGGCTCTGTGTTGGGCTGCGGCAATGGCAACGAAGGCGAGTGGTTCACGGGCGAACAACATGGAAGATCCAAGTGTGTTGCTGGAACGACTGCATCTGCAGGATGACGAGCGGGATAATCTTGTCTGGAAGGATGAGGCGGAGGATCCAGAGGAGAAACCGAAGTGGCTTGCGCTGGCTAGGGTTCTGACCACAAAATCCTTTGGTCAGGGGGCCTTGATCGCAGACATGAAAGCGGCATGGAATCCCACGAGGGATGTAGTCTGGAGAAGGATAAATTCCAACCTTATCTCGATACAGTTCAATTGTCTGGCGGATTGGAATAAGGCGTTGCACCAGGTTCCTTGGGACTTCAAGGCGATGGCTTTGATCATAGCAGAATATGATGGTTTGAAGAACCCGGAATATGTCAAGTTGGACAAGATCGAAACTTGATGCCAGATACATAAGCTACCGGATATGGTGCTGAAGAGGGAACAATTTGTGAAGAACATGGCGCAACGCATAGGCGAGGTTATGGAGGTGCAGATCGTTCTCCCTAATGGTTTTATTGGTGAGTTCATCAGAGCTAGGGTGAAACTTGATGTAGCCAAGAAATTGATGAGGTTTGTGGGTTTTACAAAAGGGGGCGAGACTGAGTATTACCAAGTCAAGTTTGAAAAGCTCCCTGTGTTTTGCTTTATGTGTGGCCTACTTGGTCATTGGCATGAGGAGTGTGGTTTGGGGGAGCATGATAAGAAGGATATGGAGTGGGGTTCCTTTATTATGTCATCTCCCGGAGGTGCTGGTGGTAGTAGAAACCCGGCTAGAGGTGCTGGGCGTGGCTCGGGTCATGGCCCGGGCGCTGGTGGTGAGGACGATGATGCCGAAGCTGGTGGAAGGAAAGGAGGACTAGCAGGTCTTCGCGGCCGGGGCCGGGGCTTTGGGAGGGACATGCATGCTCGAGAACCCTAGTTTAACAGTTCATATGGTGAGCACATGCACACGAGCTGGCAGTATAATGCTTCTAGTTCACAGAGTGAACCAGGTCTTGGGGTAAACCCTGAGTTGAATGGGTCCAGACCGGAAGCTCGGGAGGTTGCACTGATTGTTCGCAAAAGAGGTCCAGATGACGCCCATACGGCCTCAGTACCAGTGGCTGTGGAGGTGGCTCCAGTAGAGATTGGGGCCATTGTTCCCGCGGGGTTTACATAAAAAAAGGTGGATCAGTTTGAGGGGTCGGATATACCTAGCAGTTCAGATATTGGTACACCATAGAAGAATGCGAATCGCAAGAAGTTTAAGACAGACGATGGTGTTGCTATTGACATTACATCAACTAGTGGATTGGCGGCCTCCTCGGTGGAGGACCGCCGGGAGCAATGAATCTATTAAGTTGGAACTGCCGGGGGGGGGGGACTCTCGGACAGTTCGCGAACTCGCGACTTTGGTCAAATCGCATTCCCCCACTCTCGTGTTTTTGTGTGAGACGAGACAGTCTGCTAGCAAGATGAAGAGGCATCGCTCAAGATTGGGCCTGAAGGGCTTTGATGGTGTTGATTCTAGTGGTAATAGTGGAGGTTTGGCACTGTTTTGGCACGAGGATCTGACGGTGGATGTTAAATTCTCAAATGCCCGTTGTATGGATGTTCATGTACATGCTGGGCCGGATGAACAACCGTGGAGACTGACTTGTGTGTATGGTGAACCGCGGGTGGAGGATCGGCCTCTTATGTGGTCTTTGATGCAGAACCTTTCTGCCAATTCAGATTTACCATGGCTGGTGGTGGGTGACTTCAATGAATGTATGTGGGATTTCGAGCATTTTTCTCTAAACACGAGAGCACTAGTTCGGATGCAATTATTCCGGGTTGTCCTGGAGACGTGTGACTTGGCCGATCTAGGTTTTACTGGTGTCCCGTACACATACCATAATAAGAGAAGAAGGCACGCAAACGTGAAAGTTCATCTGGATAGGGCGGTTGTGAATCCGGCTTGGAGGAATATTTTCTTTAACACCTTAGTACACCACCTTGCTTCCCCCTATTCGGATCATGTGCCTGTTCATGTGTGTTGTGATGATGTGGGTGATAGGCCAACTAAGCCAAGGCATAGGCAGTATGAGATTATGTGGGAAAGAGACCCTGCGCTCCAGGACTTGATTGCGAAGGCCTGGCTGGAGGCGGGAGAGAAGGCATCCTTAGGGGATGTGCATGCGGCTTTAAGGCATACTATGAAAACGTTGTGCAAGTGTAGTAAGGAAAACTTTGGCAGTGTAGCTCAGGAAATTGAGAAGTCACAGACACAACTTGAGGAACTCATGTTGATGAATGAAGACAGATGTGAGATTCGTAAGGTAACGGATAAAATGAATGAGTTACTTTACACAGAACAGTTAATGTGGATGCAACGATCCCGTATTACTTGGCTCAAGGAAGGGGACCGAAATACAAATTTTTTTCAATCAAAGGTTGTGTGGAGAGCTAGAAAGAACCGTATAAAAAAAGTAGAAGACACTAGTGGTCGGGTCTTCACGGGGGAGGAAGCTATGGGCCGAGCAGCAATGGATTACTTCAAGAACATCTTTACTTCTGTTCCTTCGGTTGATCCAAGCCCAATCATTAATCTAGTTCAATCTGTTATTGATGAAGATACAAACGCATCTTTGTGTACTGATTTTACTAAGAAGGAGATTTCGGATGCTTTATTTCAAATCGGGCCTTTAAAGGCGCCGGGCCCGGATGGATTTCCGGCGCGGTTTTTCCAGAGGAATTGGGGCACTATTAAGGAGATTATTGTGGCAGCGGTCCAGGAGTTTTTTCGGATAGGAGTAATGCAGGCTGAGGTAAACATCACGAATATAGTCCTAATTCCAAAAATTAAGAACCCTATTAAGATTACAGATTTCAGGCCAATTAGCCTCTGTAATGTAATCTATAAGGTGGTTTCCAAGTGCCTTGTTAACCGGTTGAGGCTGGTGTTGGATGGGATTATTTCCCCCACGCAAAGTGCTTTTATTCCTGGGAGAATGATAACGGATAACTCTTTGATTGCTTTTGAATGTATTCATCATATCAAGTAGGAAAAGGATCCTACAAGGAGTTTTTGTGCCTATAAGCTGGACCTATCCAAAGCTTATGATCGAGTTGATTGGGATTACCTTAAGCAAATGATGCAAAAGCTTGGCTTTGCTCATCGGTGGGTTGACTGGTAATGTCATGCATAACCTCGCTGAGATATTCAATAAAACTTAATGGAGCCATCTCTGATTCATTTGCACCGTCTTGTGGACTACGGCAAGGTGATCCTTTATCCCCATACTTATTTCTACTGGTGGCTGATGGTTTGTCAATTCTGTTTAACAATGGAATAAACTCAGCTAAGTTGTCCCCGTTTAAGATCACGAGGAGAGCCCCTGGAATATCACATCTATTATTCGCAGATGACACTCTCTCATTCTTTAAGGCCAATGGGCAATAGGCGAATACTATTAAGCAAATTATTAAGACTTATGAGCAAGCCACGGGCCAACTATTGAATCCGGCAAAATCCTCTATCCTTTTTGGAGATTCTTTCCCGACAAGTATAGCAGCTGAAATAAAGGGTGTGTTGGAGGTGGTCAGCTCGGGTTTTGAGGAGAAATATTTGGGCTTACCAACGCCGGATGGCCGGCTTACCAAAGGCAAGCTTCAAAATCTGTAGGAGAAAGTTAGTAAATGGTTGTTTGCGTTCAATGGGCATCCAACACAGGCTGGGAAGGAAACATTGATAAAATCTCTAGCGCAGGAGATCCCCACCTTTATTATGAGTGTTTTTAATATACCACTAGGTGTCTGTGATGATTTGAACCGCATGATCCGCAACTATTTTTGGGGTTCAGAGAAGGGAAAGCGTAAAACGCATTGGTATGCTTGGGAGAAAATGTTGCGAGCAAAAGCACAAGGAGGGCTTGGATTTAGGGATTTCAGACTCTTTAATCAAGAATTGCTTGCAAGGCAAGCGTGGCGATTGCTGATCCATCCTGATAGTCTGTGTGCAAGGTTGCTAAAGGCAAAATACTACCCGAATGGGAGGCTAGAGGATACTGTTTTTTCGGGTAACCCCTCTCAGTCATGGCAAGGGGTCTGTCATGGGCTTGAGTTGCTAAACAAAGGGCTTATGTGGCGCATAGAGAATGGCCAGAATGTGAGAATATGGCGTGACCAATGGTTAATGAGAGGCAACACAAACTCTCTGCTTTCTAGAAGAGGCCGGTGCAGCCTAAGATGGGTGGCTGAGTTACTTGATCACAATGGCAACTGGGATTTTCAAAAGCTCCAACAATTCTTCTTACCGACTGACATGGCACATATTCCAAGATAAACCCCTCGCCATGGCTTGGGGAGGATTTTTTGGCGTGGGCGCCTGAGAGGAGTGGAGTTTTCACAGTTAAGAGCGCTTATTGGCTTGCTGCAAATGAAATACTACAGCCATCGATCCCTTCGTCGAGCTCTGTTGCCGATAGTAGCAGGGAAGTGTGGAAGCATATCTGGTCTTGTCCGGCCCCGCCTAAGGTTAAGTCGTTTGCTTGGCGATTAGCAACAAACTCTCTGGTGACGTGGAAGAACAAGAAGCGGAGAACCTTGGAGGAACGGGACACTTGCCCAGTCTGTCGTAGAGAAATTGAGGACTCGTTTCATGTGTTTTGTGCATGTGATAATGCTCAGCAGCTTTGGTGTGCAATGGCGACGGTGTGGGAGCTGCCCAAACTCACAGATATAAAACAACATGATGAATGGTTCATCCAGGTAATCTGCGAAGCTGAAGTACAATAGCGTGTCCGTTTAATTATGCTCTTATGGAGAATTTGGCACGTCAGAAACGAAGTTGTCCATGCAAAGCCGGCTCCTCCTGTGGATGTATCTGCCCGGTTCTTGGAGAGTTATTTGAATTCTTTGGCAAGCTTGACCGCTAACCAAGATGCTGATTATGCCAAGGGCAACATAGTTCCTGCTCAGTGCGTCCTAGAATCGAGCGCGGTCCACGATGTACAGATACAAAACATTAGCCCTTGGATCCCCCCAAGCGAAGGAAGAGTGAAGCTAAATACGGATGGTTCTGTCTTGAATGGTAATGCGGGAACTGGTATGGTGTTGCGGGATCATGTTGGAAATATTATCTTCAGCGCTTGCAGATTTGTTTGCAATTGTGAAGATGTACTCGAGCCTGAGATATTGGCCATCAAGGAGGGCATCAATTTGGCGTTGCAATGGAGATCTCTTCCTATAGATGTTGAGTCTGATCGTCTCGAGGCCGTCCAAATGGTCAAGGATGCGGGTCGCAACTTTTCAAGATATGCCTTTATGATTGGAGAGATCAAGCAAAGTATGGGGGGACGGGACTCTTCTATTACCCATATCCGCCGCTCGGGCAATTGTGTTAGTCATGCCATGGCTATTTTTGGTAGTGGGCAGGGTCGAACCATGGTTTGGCTCGGCTCAGCTCCTGATGAAATCTTATGTATTGCCTCGCGAGATTGTAATCCCATATGATTGAGTAATAAAAGAGTTATTTCGCAAAAAAACCATAATAGACGTCTTGGGATGGAGCCAAGAACGTCGCGGGGACAGACGTAGACGTTGCTTTCGACGTGCAGCAAAATGACAAAACCATACCATATGTACAAATATGGACGGCATCTTTATCTGGGAGAAACTACCGTCCAAAACCAAGTCCAGGTGGTCGACACTGCATCGGCGTGGCTGGTTTTTCAATCTCTACTGCAGGTCTCCATACTCCTTGGGTCCTAGTAGTAGATTCGTATGTCTGCTTCCTCATCTTTGGATTTTGAAGCATGCGTTGTAGGATTGCTACTGTTTACTGAAGACTGAACTTGGGTTTGCCTGATCGGAAGCGATGAAGATCATGGGTTGGAATTGCCGCGGGCTGAATTCAGGTCGGGCAGTTCGTGCGCTCCTTGATGTTCAGAAGAAATCAAAACCGGATGTGTGTTTCCTGTCTGAGACACATCTGTCAAAAGCTAAGGCAGAGAAACTTTTGAAGAGAACAAGATTTGTCCATCTTTTGGTGAATGAGAGTGATGGCGGGAGTGGTGGGTTGCTAATGATGTGGGGTAGACATATAAGTATGGTGGAACTAAGTGTGACAAATAATCACATTGATGTGATGGTAGAAGGTGACAAAAAGTGGAGGTTCACATGGATTTATGGTGAACCGAACTGGGACTGGAAGGAGAGAACATGGACAAATTTACGTGACTTACATGAGTTGGTTAAAATTCCATGGCTTGTGCTAGGAGACTTTAATGAAATTCTATTAAATTCAGAGAAGGAAGGAGGCAATCCAAGGCCCATGAGATTTATGCAAGATTTCCAGGACTGTCTAGATCATTGCGGCCTAAGTGATATGGAATTTGTGGGTGATAAGTATAAATGGAGACGTGGCAAAATTAGGGAAAGGCTGGACAGACCGGTGTCTTCGTCAGAATGGAGAAATTTATTTCCTTTTGCTGCGTTGGTTAATGAGAGTATGACGAAATCAGATCACCGTCCAATTGTTGTGGACACAGAGTACTTTAAGGCAGATGTATCACAGAATAAACAAGCTACTAATCATTTTGAAGCACGATGGCTACAAGAGCCGACAGTGGAGGAGGTTGTGAATAGCGCTTGGAATAAGGCCAAGTGTTCTGGCAGAACAATGATGCAAGCGCTCGAGCAAGTTCATGGGGATCTGCAGAGGTGGGATAGGAAGGTCCTTAGAAAACCCAGGAAAAGAATAGAAAAATTAAAAGGAGAATTAGAAGAGTTAAGAAGGGGCCCTATGACAGATGAAGCTTTGGAGAGACAAAGACAAATCTTGGTGATGTTAGAGGATCTGTTTGAGCAAGAAGAAATATTCTGGTTGCAAAGGGGGCGGGTCAATTGGCTGAGACATGGTGACAGGAACACCAATTTTTTTCATCATTTTGCTACAACAAGGAAGAAAAGAAACCTAATTAAAATGTTGCTTGATGATAATGTTAACATAGTTGAACGTGATTCTTTAGCCATTCTGATTAATGATTATTTTTCGGGCTTGTTTACATCCGAGGTTAATGCAGCAAATGAGGAGGTTCTAGATAAAGTGAAACCTCGAGTGACGCCGGCCATGAACGATCACCTTCTCGCACCATTTACATCTGAGGAGGTGAGAAAAGCTCTTTTTGATATATGTGATTTAAAGGCACCGGGTCCCGATGGACTGCATGCAGCTTTTTATAAGCATTTTTGGGTAATGTTGGAAGAGGATTTGGTGAAGGAGGTATTGGAGGCGGTTAATACTGCAGTTATACCAGAAGGATGGAACGACACGGTAATAGTGTTAATTCCAAAGGTGGACAAACCAGACAAATTATCTCAGTTTCTGCCAATATCTTTGTGCAATGTGGTCTACAAAGTTAAAAGTAAAATGTTAGCTAAAAGGCTGAAAGGTATATTACCCGAGGTGATTGGAGAGGCTCAGAGTGCTTTTGTCCCGGGTAGACTCTTAACTGATAATGTTTTGGTTGCTTATGAGAGTGTTCATAGAATTAAAAGGAAGAAGGGTAACCATGGTCTTTGTGCGGTAAAATTGGATATGCACAAAGCATATGACCGTGTGGAATGGTGCTTTCTTAAAGGAATTATGTTGAGAATGGGATTTGATGTGAGATGGGTAGAACTAATGATGGCATGTGTTAAATCTGTTACATATTCAGTGAGATTTAATTCGCAGATAACAGAAAGATTTATCCCATCACGGGGGCTCCGACAGGGTGACCCACTTAGCCCATATTTATTTTTTTGGTGGCAGAGGGTTTATCAGCCTTATTGTCGGATGCTGAAGAAAGAGGAGCAATCGAAGGGGTGAAGGTATGTTGTGATGCTCCCTCGGTATCACACCTTCTATTTGCCGACGATTCTTTGATTTTGATGAAAGCAGACGTGGCTAATGCAAATACATTAAAGGGTAATCTGCAATCATATTGCAATGCGTCCGGTCAAATGGTAAGTGAAGCTAAATGCAGCATATATTTCAGTCCAAATACTTCTGTTGATAAAAGGGTTGAGGTGTGCACAACTCTTAATATTTTAGTGGAGGCATTGTCAGAAAAATATTTGGGTCTACCCTTGTTAGTTGGGGCAGACAGGAGTGACAAATTTCAATATTTGGTGGATAGAGTTTGTCAACTAGTTCAAGGTTGGAAAGAGAAAACATTATCCATTGGAGGTAAAGAGGTTCTGCTTAAAGCTGTAGCCCAAGCTCTTCCGGCATATGCAATGTCTGTATTCAGGATTCCAAAAAATATATGTAAAGGAATCACGGATGCAATAGCGCAATGTTGGTGGGGCGATGACATCAGTAATAAGAAGATGCACTGGTTTGCCTGGTGGAAGCTTTGTGTTCCAAAAGAGATAGGAGGAATGGGGTTTAGAGATCCTCACTGTTTTAATTTAGCTATGTTAGCTAAACAAATATGGAGATTAATTGAGGCTCCGCACAGCTTATGCACAAGAGTTTTGAGAAGTAAGTACTATCCTGATGGCAAGATACTCAATCCTAAACTTAAATCAGGTTCATCTTTTACTTGGCAGAGTATATTGTCAGGGCTCAATACATTTAATAAGGGAGCGATCTGGCGTGTCGGAGATGGTCGGCAAATTGATATTTGGGAGGATGCATGGCTACTGTATAGTAATAACAGAAGGATTTTGACGCCCAAAGGTCACTGTTTGCTAAAACATGTCCATGAACTGATTGATCCTAGTTCAGGAGTACGGGATGCTGACTTAATTCGATCCATTTTTTGGGATATTGATGCAAGACAAATCCTAGCAATTCCGTTGAGTTAGAATGGAATGGGTGATTTTGTGGCATGGAAATTCAGTAAGAATAGTTTATTTTCAATTCGTTCTGCATACCACATGGAGTGGGAATCTACTTTTGGTATCTACTTGCAAAGATCTGATGGAACGGGATCTTCAGGTTTGAACACGATTTGGAGAGATCTTTGGAAGTGCGCTGTTCTAGCAAAAGTGAAAATTTTTACTTGGAAATGTTTCCATGGGATTCTTCCATGTTACGATGTTCTGGTTAACCGCCACATAATGAATAATAGTACGTGTCCGATCTGTAAGAGATATTGTGAAGACATAAAACATGTTATTTTTTAGTGTGAGGAAGCAAAAGGTATTTGGCAGAGAATTGGCTTGATAGAGGTGGTTACTGAAGCATGTCAGATAGACCGGTCAGGTAGTGCAGTGCTTGATTATCTGATGGCTGGAAAGTTCAGGGTCCCAGTTGATGCATCAGTAAAGTTTTTGAGAGAAACAATCATAACGGCCGCTTGGTATATTTGGTGGAGACGAAAACAGACAGTCCATGCAGAAACTGTGCAATCTTTATCACAAGTGGCGATGTCAATTCAAGTCCTGGTATCTAGTTTCTCGAAAGCTCAAGGGAAAGAGATTCAGCCAAGATCAAGTACTTGGCATCGGGCGTCTGAGGGCTTTGCCTCTGTAAATGTTGATGCGAAGTACGATATTAATATGAGGTCAGGAGCTACAGGTGTGGTAATTAGAGATGATAAAGGAAGATTTGTAGGCGCGGGATCCAAGCTCATTCCTTTTGCGCTTGACGCGGCAACAGCTGAAGCTCAAGCAGTTCTAGATGGTATTCATCTTGCAAATCAAATAGGCTGTCAGAAATTAGTTATTCAGTCTGATTGTGCAGGAATTATTGATACTATTCTGGAAGGCGGTTCTCTGTGATAGTTGCTGCTCCAATATTCGAAGACATTCGTATTCAGGCGAGCTCTTTTGACAGAATCTTATTTATGCACTGTCCAAGGGAAGCAAATCGAGTAGCGCATACACTTGCACATGAATGTAGGCTAGATAGTTGTGTGTGGGCTGATGATCCACCTAGTTTTATTTTGCCGCTGTTGATTGACGATGTAAGTGTGATTTAATTTTAATAAAATTAGGCATGATGGCACTCCCTCAAAAAAAAGTCCAGGTGGTTGATGGGCGCACGAAAAAGTTAGCAAAAATATGTATATATCTTTGCACGTACGTACGGGCTAATTCTTTTCTCTGTCGCCTTCTTTTTTGGCTTTCCTTGGTCAAAAGCGACCAAGTATGGAGGCTCCACGCACGTATGGTGTTTCGATGCACGCGTGCTTGAAGCTCCGATCGAACATCGGAGCAAAACAACTTTGCACTGGCCTCGGCGGGGGCACGAGGCATGGATCGCACATGTTGCGGCCCTGCTCCAGCCGCTATCTCTCGCTGGATTTTTGTATCCATGCGTGAGAGTGTTGTGTTGTTTGCAGAATCCAGCCGCTATCTCTCGCTGGAGTACTTAAGAAGTTCACCCCTATTATTTGATTTTTCTAAACATGCAGCATAGACACATCAGCATCCAACCACGTGCAACCATGTCATCATCGGTCCACCTCAGCAAATCTGCCACCTCAGCAAAAATTCCACTAAACAAATTCTGTGATTTAATCATTGTAGTACACATCGGTTCCTCTTTGTCTTCTGAAACAGACGAGATAAGTCTACTCTTTAAGAGCCGAGACACACTCTTGGGTCTGCACGTCTCATCTTCTCTCCCTCGGATATCTTCAAGCCTCCCCACTTGATTGTAGACGATCCAGTCCCAACGCCCTCGCCTTCTGTTGCTCGGATACTTTCACCTGCCGCGGCTAGAAGGATCTGAGTGGGAAAGACGAGAGAGATCAAGGGAGCATGGCGGAGTGCGGTGGCCTCTGTCTGACGGGAGAAAGAAGGAGCATGTTGTGAGGGTTAGATCTACTAAATTTCCATTCGTTTTTTCTCATATTCTGCTTGTGGCGGCCATATACCGTAGGGAGGTCCTCCGTATGCTCTGATGGTAACCAGACAAGTCCGAGAGAGAGACACCAAGAGCGGGAGGCGACAAGGTCTGGACGTCGAAGGATCTTCGTTCGGTTGCAGCTAGATCGATCAGAAGTCCCCTAGAAAATGATTGATTTGGAATTATGAAATCAAGATTGCATCCTGGTTGGGAAATTATTTTACTTACTATCTTTCTGGTTTGATATTAGGAAAAGTAATCAATTTAGATATGATATGATGATTTACGCAGATTACTTCCGCAATATGATTTCTTCATGTTTTGGCACGTAATTAATCAGGAACATCAGGATTTTCCTTTTATGCAAGTTTGTCATTCACATGCATCATACAACTTGGAATCTTTCAGTGGAGGCAATTTTCAGGTCCCCGCAACAGAAAAAACAATTTTCAGGAATATGGGAAAGTTCAGATTGCCAGAATCCGTTCTGGCATGCTATTTGGGTTCCTAACTAACTTATTTGTGGGTTGCTTCTAACTAAATCTTAGTCTCTGGTCATTTCATGCAGCAACACGTCAGAGTTTTGACAGAGCAAAATATTTTCATGTGAGCTGCCTCAAAGTTTTAGGTGAGAACTATATATGAACAATATTATTTGTACAAAGAAGACAAGTCATGTCCTGACTACAGTTTAGTACTTCATTGTGGTATATGATTCCTTCTACTTGAATTGTGGTCTCTACAGCTACCCTGTAAGAATATGTGCAGTCCCTGTTGATACCCAAATCTGAAAAAATTTATGTCCTTAGTAACAACTTATTACTCTCGCCGTTGAAGACAAGTGTGTTGCTTTTGAGTACATGTGCAAACGTACTGACTTAAATCCTTGATATCCTTTGTCACTAATGCCATCCACCTACTATTTTCTTCATATCCATGAGTCGACGACATACCCAATATATGCTGATGACCACCATATTTCACCTTTACACATGGTGTTGTAGAACAAGAAAAGAAATATCCATGCTGCCATATGAACATCAACCGCCACTCCTCAACTCATGTTCTATTTATTGACTTCCCACTTTTTCAGTACACCATTTTCTGGAAATTAACAATTTGCAGTTTAATTTTATGTGTGAAGAAAGTGCAATCGATACTCTAATCATACGATACATGTTTCACATCTTTCAAGTACTGTTACACTAGCTTACGCTGGGTATATGGAGAATGGATCCAGATAGCCAATATCGGCAAGGCAAAATGGTTGTTTCATTTTATGCTTACATGCGTAAATGCATGTAAAAATATTTGTTCCCACTAATAATGATGCTTATGAGTATCTATTCGTTTGTAGCAAAAGAGGGGGATGGTTGGCAAGATTGATAATAGTGCAGAACAGGTGAAAAGGGAGATGGTTGTCTCGGTAATATTTTTTTTAAGTTATCAACTCAAGTACAAACAGTATATGTATTGATTTTTTTTTTTGTATTTCCAGCGTTGCTTTATTGGCTCCGGATTTGGTCAAATGTGTCAATTTTTTGTATTGTCATGGACGGCCTGTGTTGAATGCTTGGAGAACCTAAGTAGTTAAGTATTACTTTTTGCAAGAAAATAACATTTTGTACTATAATTTTAAGATTTGCACTACATCATATTGTTACATGCTTTATGCTTAATTTTGAAAATAAACAAATCGAGGATAATTCTACATTGTCTTGCATTAGTTTTAGTTGATTGTGTAGCACCTAACGATACATTTTTTAACAAGGTTCCCGCGGCAACGCGCGGGGTATCATCTAGTAATAGGAATATATGCAGCCGGACGTCTTAAACCCGTGTGAAATGTCCGGACGGATCACCCGGTCATTGATCCATCACAAAAATGCAAACCCAAAAAGGCATCTCAAATGCTCGGACTGACTCGCATCTCTCATGTCCAACCTAAATATGAGGTGAATAGCCTGGGCGCATCCGCCACATCGTCCCGGCCCATGCAGGCCCACCCAACCCCACATATATTCCTACTCATTCGCTTGTCGGACCAAACCCTAGCCACTTCCCTCCACTCTCCAACATCATTCAACCTCTCATCCGACCTTCTCCAGCATGGGGGGCAGCGGATCCGAGTCCTTCATCTCCAGATCCATCGACCCCGATCTCATCCCACACGGCCCCGATGATGTGATAGTCGTCCGGCTTGCGCTCCGCCGCTCCCGGGAGGAGGCCCGAGTGAGGCAGCGCTCAGACTCCTTTCGTCGTGAATCCACTGTTTCCGTTCAAATGATGCATGGATCTGGCGCTTTGTTTGCCGTTGCTGCCTCACCGGAGGTGGTGCAGTCAGTCTGGCGTCTGTACGTGCAACCCCTCCCTTGGCACGCCGAGGCCATGGACGCACCATGGGCGTCGTCCTACGCAAACATGGCGTGACGTGCCCGCCGTGCGAGGCAGCGAGAGCAAGAGGCGGCGTCAGCCCTCACGATGGTGGACGTCGGCGAAGCGAAATTGCATATTCTCCGGCGTTTTGTATGATGCACTAGTCCATGCACCGCAACTGCGTCATGGTGGATGTCGCCAACTCATCCCATGACGGATCCATCATCGATCTGACGTCCACCAGCACCATCCGGGTTCCGGACTCCGACGAGAAAGAGTACGGATGGGAGACGGCGGCACCTTGAGTCCCGTGAGCCGGCTCATGCCCATGCCCTACTCTACTTTGTCGGCGACCGGACCAACACTCTGGGGAAGCCGGCCGCCGAATATGGCACAACGAAAACAGAGCTCCACTTAAATTAGGTTTCACGTTGCATGTAATAATATGGATCTGAGATTTCTAATTTGAGATATCTAGTTGTAGACTCAAATATTTGAGGCATGACTTGTTACTGTCCGTGGACGCGTCCGGTCGAGTCCGCGGGCATTTGAGGGATCCGATTTGTCAAGTCCAACTGTAGATGCTCTAAGTGGCTCCTCCTTCTGATGTCAAAAAAAAAAGAGTGGCTCCTCCTCCAGTTCTTCACTGATGCAACTAAAATGAATTAATCGTGAAACCAACAGACCTATCACTGCATTGACGAACTTGTATGCCGATTCGTCACTGACACCATTGTCATATATTGATCTGAGTTCACTCGATCTCTTTTCACGCCTGCTAGGCTGCTACCCCACCCACCCCATGAAAATGATCATGGCGCATCGAGTCAACAGAGACAAGAGAGCACTCGGATCCCAATGATCGCATGTCCAAAGTACACGCAAACCAAAATAGTACTCCCTCTATTCCTAAATGTAATGCGCATAGAATTTCCTAGGAGTCAAACATTGTTTAGTTTGACCAAGTTTAGTGAGAAAAGCATCAACCAAAATAATACCGGACAAATATAATATAAATATATGCTTAATGATGCATCTAATGATATTTACTTAATACTGTAGATGTAGATATTTGTCATCTATAAATGTAGTCAAAGTAGGGAGAGTTTGACTTTTAAACTTTCCTATGCGCACTACATTTAGGAATAGAGGGAGTAGTAGAAAACTTCAAAAGATGCAAGAGTGCATGTGATCGATCAATCACCAGAAAGCAGACATGGAAAATGCATCTAAGACAAGGCTGGGCTGACAAAATCTGAGGCCCGTGCCTCACTTAAAAAACTATATAAATATATAACTATAATAATATTCAGATCATAATATCTTTCTTTCATAGTAATGGGAAATATCAAGAATCCTACCTATTCTCGGTTGTAAAGTCTTCACTTAAATAACATCATTCTTTTAGTGTTGCTTGAAATAAAATCAAGATGAAAAGCATCACCAACATCAGCAGTAGGTGAAGTATTCAAGTTGCCATCAATATTTGTAGGCTCGATGTTATCATTATTTTCTGTCTCCGTCCGGTCATCTCCAGTGCTAGTATCATTTTCAACATTACTGTAACCTGCGTACTCTTGATCAAGTGGTTAATATCCAAGGATACTTGTGTTTTTTTTTATAACAAACTCATCCATATGTCCAAACTGAGACTGAGTTAATTCCGAGATTTTTTGTTTCTTCAAACGCTTTTGGTAACCAGATTCATGTTTTCTAAGTGAAGACATGACTCAGATCTTGTAATGCCAAACACCTAATTGATGAAATAACAAAATTAGCTACAAAGCATCAGCAATACTATATACAAGATCAAAATTATAACTCATAATGAAGGTTAAGGGCTCACGGAATCACCGGCTGTCCACGCAATAACGCTTGAGAAATTGAAGACGGTGCGAACTTGCCTGCTTTCCTGCCGAGTGCCAGGTGTTGTTCCTACCATCCACTCGCTGCCTTCTTCAGCAACCTCAAGAATTAAGATCAAGATTATCACGCTGGGTCGCTGGCCCAAGCCGCCGCCGCATGCGCACGAGGAAACGATGGAGAAGGGAATCACTATCAGGACCTGCGCGCCAGGAGGCCCAGACGCTGACGAGAGAACAGGAGGCCCATCATCTTATCGCTAGTGAAGTAATGAAGCCTAATATTAATACTAATGCATAAAAGTTTTGAGGCCCCTAAAACTTGGGGACCCTGTGTGGGGGCACGGGTTGCACACCCTCAGGACCCGGCCTGATTTAAGAGGGAGCAACTAGTTGATGAGCGCTCCTTCAGGGGCCTCACAACGATAGCGCTACTTGGCACACTCTCAGTCGCCCACCACGTGTCGTGCTCTGGACGCTCCCTCCGGATTTTATTTTTTTATTTTATTTTTTCGCACGCGTTTTCAGCTTTCTAAACGGGTCTTTTTGGTTTTTTTTGATGTTTTGGTTTTCCACCGGTCTTCCTTAGCTTTTGCATTAAAAAAATTTAAAAAAATTTGGTTGAAAAAATGTGTTTTTTTCTTTCACGAGAGTCACGGTTTTGTTTTCGCGAGAGGCACGATTTTGCTTTCGCCAGAATCATGACCGTGCCTCTCAAAAACGGAAAAAACTCATTTTCTGTTTTTTCCTTCCGTGAGAGGCATGGTTGTGCTTTCGCGAGAGTCACGACCATGCCTCTCGAAAATGAAAAAAAATGCGTTTTCTGTTTGTCTTTCCTTCCGTGAGAGGCACGGTTGTGCTTTCGCGGAAGTCACGACTGTGCCTCTCGAAAACGAAAAAATAAATAAATACATTTTTTGTTTTTTCCTTCCGCGAAAGGCACGGTTTTGCACTACTAGGGAAAACCTTATACACAGAACTTTAGTAGTAGCGCGGGTCAAAAAAGCATGCTGGAGCTAAGTAGCAGTAGCGTGCCTGTGCAAACCGCGCTACAGATAAAGTTCTAGCAGTAGCGCGCCCTATTCCAAACACGGTACTACTAAAATTCCCATGGCTTAGCCGATAGGCTACACATATTAGTAGCAATCTATATCGAACCGCACTACCGCTACTTGCTTTGTAGCAGCGCGTTTTATTCTAAACTCACTACTGCTAAAGGATATAAAATTAAATGGAAAGCAAATAGAAAAGTAATTGAAAATGAAAGAAATTGAAGAAGGTGAAAGGAAAAAAGATAAAATGTGAAGAAAAATAAATGAAAAAGGGAAAAAAAGAAAGGAGTAGCAGTAGCCCGTATCCCAGAAAGAGTTGTAGCTAACTTAGCAGTATCGCGCTTTCTGGAACGCGCTACTGCTACTTCTGACTTAACCACGGGGTTCGGCCTTCCCCACGGCCACTTCCCCCAAATCCAATCCTCCGCTCTCGCCGCCGCCGTCGTCGCCCGCCCTCGATGCCGCCCCAACCCCGGATTCGACGCCGCCCCCGCCCCCGACCTCGACGCCGCCCTCCACCGCGCACCCGAGCCCCGACCCCGACCTCGACGCAGCCTGCCCCTCCCTCGCCGCAGGCACTCGAGGTGAGCACGCCTGCTCCTCCCTCTCCCCTACCTCTGCCAAAGGCTTCTTCAAATTTTAGTTGTATCAAATTAGTTATGGTTCATGTAAGGGTGGAAACGAATTGGATGCGGATGCGGCTCAAATTAGTTAGAGTTCATGTAAGGGTGGAAACAAATCAAATTTCTAAGATGAATCATAAAACGAGTAAAATTTGACCACTTATTTCACTTTTAAGTTGGATAATTGGAATATCCGCTACCACTTTCCACACCCTAGGCTCATCAAATTAGATGGTAATTAGGGCAGTAGTTCCTAGGTACAAATTAGTTAGTAAGAACTAGGTACTAATTAGGTACTAGTTTGTTTTTTTATATTAAGTTTATTTTTAGTAAGAACTAGTTGAATTAATAGAACTAGTTGAAGATGTCACATTTGTTGTTATTTTTTTAATTAAAGCAATTTTTCCCGCATCGACGTCGATGATGCCTATCCCGCATCCTCGTCGTTGACTCGGTGGAGGACGCCTGCTTGACCAGATGGGCCATGTCCGTGACTGGGCTCCGTCGGGCTGGTACTGGGAGGCGCTACCTACCATGGGGTGCATCTTGGTGAGGAGTCAGCCCGTCATTGACCCGAACCTTCTTTGGTGGCGGTCGCGTGGGCCAGTGACAGTCGAGAGGCTTGACGACCCCGTGGAGGTGGTACGTCACCGTGTCAGCAAGGAGGACGCGCACGTCCGTCGCTACTTGTTTGTGCTGGAGCACAGGTTCTTCAATACCTGGCAGATTCTCCAGGGATCTCACTGGAGCTATGATCCTGTGATAGTTCCTTCTCTTTGGGTGTCCATCACCCGCGCCGATACCCGTCGTTCGCTAGGGTTTTAGTTGTATTAGTGATGTTATGTGTATGATACTATTCAGGATGTATTAGTGATAATATTCGACAATGTACAGACGCAAAAGATGATTTACTTTTGCTTATTGAATGCATGCTAATTTGAATACTTATTTATTTTATGATTTGGTTTAGCTTATTGAATGCTCATGTCAATATGACTCCTATACGATATTTTGAAATGTATATCTTGTGTTGCTCAAATAGGATATGTGCTTGCCCAAGTGGCCGGTCATGTTTGCAGGTTACACCTCCGATGTCCTATGTTTTGCCGGAGTGTAGATTCATTTTCGTGCCGGCAAATTTCAGGCGCCCGATATGTCCTATTTTAGCAAAGGTCATGCCGGATTTTTCTGTGAATTTTTGCATGACTTGTGCCAGAATATGTAGAAAATATCGAGTGCCCCGGATTTGTGTGTTGAGTATCCTGGTAGTTGTCTCCTATCGATTTTGAATTAATGTTTCAACTATGAACATAGGAAATGACTGACGACGAAAAGGTTTTCGGTATTTGCAAATACTGCAAAGATGAGCGCGGCCTGTGCGACAGAATCTTCCTAGATGATGATAGGCGCTTCAGCATCAAGCTGGACGAGAACTTCGAAGTGGATACAGTAAGTCACAACGACAAGTCTTTTTTCGTAATTAAGCATGACATATGCTTCATTTGCTTCAACTTATAATTTTTTTTTACTATTCTACTAGCGTATCCCTTGCCATGCAAGAATTTTTGTCTTGGATAAGATAGGTTTCAGTCCTATGAAAACTACTATGATGGTAAAGAGAGTTTACTTGAAGACCGAGCATGGTTGTATTTTCCACGCAAAATTATACAACGCAGACACCTACGCCTATTTTGGATGCAAAACTTGGCAAGCACTATGCAGGACTTATGCATTTGATCATGATATGGTTATCACCTTTGATATTCATTCGGAAGATGATATTGAAGGTAATATCGACATTTGGGTCGATGTGCAGACGCCTCCAGTTATACCATTATGTGAGTTTCTCAACCATATTTATGTCTTTGATATTGTTTATTCAAAAATAGTTGACAACTAATTTCTATTAACAGCTTATTTACAATCAAGCAAACATGTCCGGCGCTTGGCAGACATGACCTACTACTGTCCCGGGGCTGAACTAAACTGCGAGGAGATAAGTCATTATGTTTCATGGCTTGAGGATCTTCATACTGTCAACACAAATTATTTTTTTGGACTTGAAAACCTTAGTACTCAAAACATGCG
Organism: Triticum aestivum; assembly: GCF_018294505.1. Lineage (NCBI taxonomy): Eukaryota > Viridiplantae > Streptophyta > Magnoliopsida > Poales > Poaceae > Triticum > Triticum aestivum. Next base: position 607,110,892 of record NC_057813.1, read on the forward strand.
ACCAATAGTGTTCGTACTTAACTACGGTCACATCTATTTAGGAAAGATGGTAAGATTTTTACTATTTGTCCTCAGTGCATCTTTTGCATACATTATTTTTTAAGCTAAACTTCATTGCTAAGTATGTTACTATACGATGTTCTTCAACAGGGACTCCCGATGAATGTTGTGCCTCATTGGATGGAGACTAAAGGTTGCATGAGAATTGTTACCTTACAACCAAGATATCCTACAATACACTTTAGTGCATACATGATTTCTAATAGCGAGGAATGCTTAATAATGAAAGACTAGAGCAAAATTTTGAATGATCACAGAGAAGAAGGGGGCAGCAATCAGAAGCGCAACCCACGATTAGGAGACAGGTTCATCTGCATGCTCCAACTTGATGAAGCAGAAGAGCTACACATGTTTTATGTTATTTTACCTGAGAGGGATCAGCATGAATGATTAATTAGCTAGCTAGAAATGAGTTTGAAGATGATGATGTGCTACACTATGACTATGATGATTACATAGCTAGTGTTGGTGGTAATGACAATGATGATTATTATTAGCTAGTGTTGGTGGTGATTAGATAGCTACCACAACTAGTGTTGGTGGTGATTAGCTAGCTAGAATGAGTTTGAAGATGATGATGTGCTACACTATGACTATGATGATTAAATAACTACTTTTGGTGGTAATGACTATGATGATGATTACATAGCTTGTGCTGGCGGATTAGATTCAAGTGGAGGCAACATGTGATGCACATCGAAAGTACTACTAGTCCAAACTAGATCAAGTTTGGATTAGTAGTATACTTTTTACATGCACCACATATTGCCTCCACTTAAAACTAATCCACATATATTTGATACACTGTTATGGACATAATGATATAAACCTCATAATTGGTATTGTACCAAAATTTGTATAACGGCATATAAATACACTAAAAAAAGAATACTAGTAGCTATGGACAAGAAACACGCTGCTACTAGCTAGATTAGCAGCAGCACGTTATAGAACAAACGCTGCGGCTATGAGTCTTAGCAGTAGCGCACGTCGTGCGTGCTACTGCTAAGTAATAGCTGTAGCGCCTTATTAGTAGCGCGGTTACCCGCGCTACTAGTGGGCACTAAACCTGCGCTACTACTAGGGTTTTCCCTAGTATTGTTGCTTCCATGAGAGGCACGGTTGTGCTTCCGCGAGGGTCACGACCATGCCTCTTGGAAACAAAAAAATGCATTTTCTATTTTTTTTCCTTCCGCGAGAGGTACGGTTTTGCTTCTGCGAGAGGCACGGTTGTGATTTCGTGAGTGGCATGGGCGTGCCTCTTTCGGAAAAGGAAAAAGTCGTGCTCCCGGTTCGGTTTTTTCGTCTATTTTTTTCATGAAAAAAAGTTCATCTAAACCTATCAACATGGGTTCTAGTTTTGAAGATCTCGATGCGAGGAATCCAACAGTGAAAATAGTTCGAGATTTGGACGCACGGTTTAAGAGATAAAATATTTCGAATAAACGGATCTAAAAAAAGGGAAAACTTTCAGGTTGCGACAAGTGGCGCACATGCAGCTCGCCACTTGTCGCAACCTGGGAGGTGGGAGTGATCTTTGTAATTATTACTCCTCAATTAGTGATTTTGGACATAAGAGCATCTACAGTGCGCCCTAAACACGTCTCAAACGCCCGGACGGACTGACCGGTCACGAAATCCACCCAAACAACCGCCTCAAATGGGCCTCAAACGCCCGGATTGATCGGCACCCCTCATATCCAACCCAAATATGGGGCGGATATGGGGCGGTCCGGGTGCGCCCGGGCGCGCCTACCACGTCGGCTTGGCCCAACCCAGCCTACGCCTGCCCAACAAATATCGCCATCCGAAAAACCTAGACCACTGTCAATCCAAACTCCATTTCACTCCCCTCTCCCTCCATTCTGCTTCCAATGCCCTCCAAACGTATCCGATGGCCGACGACCGAAGCAGCGCTGCCTCTAGTGGGAACTCCAGCTCCGACGACAACTGGTCTAGCCTGCTGCGCAAAGCGGACCCTGATGATGTGGAGGAGCTCGTCTTCCGCATCGTATTGAGGCATTTGGTTGTCGACCAAGGCGGATCCGGCAGTGGTGGACCCACTTTGCCAGCGCCCATGGAGGCAGCGCCGGCAACGTCGCCGGCCTTTCCTGCCCAGCGCGCAGCTCCGACCGCTCCGCTCTGCTATGAAGGTGGTGCCCGGCCACCGCTGGGTCCTCGTGCTCGCGCCGGGGCCGGCGTGCACTCGGACGCCCGAGTCGGAGGCATGACCAGCCCGCCGCGAGTGGCAGCGGGAAAGGGAGAGGGCTGCGGCGTCCGAGTCGATGTCAGCACGGGCGTGCTGGTCGATCCTGAGGCAGCGCTCCTCGCGTCTGTCCTCCGCCACTCGCCCATCACGGCAGAGACGGATGCGCGGCTCCTCCGCCACAAGAATGCCTAGGCGCTCCGACTCGCCATCGAGTTATCAGAGCGCGAGGCAACAAAGGAGGCGGCGGCGAAGGCGAAGGCAGCACGCCATGCAAAGGAGCAGTACCGCTTGCTTCGCAGGCTGTTGGGCATGAGGTGCAGCTCCGACTCTGACCTGACGGATGGCTCCACATCCAGCTCCAACGACGATGCGCCTCCCACTACTAGGAAAACCCTTATCAGTAGCGCTAGTTATTTGGCTATTAGTAGCACGGGTAGGCGTGCTACTGCTACGGTGCTACGGCTATTTTTTAGCAGTAGCGCTTGTTTGAACCAGCGCTGCTGCTATCTATATCTAGCAGTAGCGCGCCTCTGCCCATCGCTACTGCTAATGCTAGTAGCGCAGCCCAACAAACAAACGCTACTGGTAAGCAGCGCTACTACTACTCCAATACCCCACGCTACTGCTAGTATTTTCTTTTTTTTATGTTGTTGTATTCGTATTTTTACATGTTTTATACAGTTACAACATACACATACACTGGAACTATATGAAAAAGGAATGTCTCATCATCATCATCTTAGTGGTACAACATAGTCTCATCATATCAACATAGTCTCAACACAAATGATGTCGATCTCATCATCATCTCGAAATAGTGATACAAGTTATAATGATGACATGTATCTTACATTGTCATCGTAGACACATGCTTCATCATCTACCTAAACTAAGACATACACGATAAGAGCGATCACGATGATCAAAAGCGGTATTATGTAGTAGTTTTTGTAGTGGCGCTGGTTCTGAATCCCCTGGTTTGCTACGAATCTCAAGTAACTAGCTTCGGCTTCCGCTCTGCTATCAAACACTTTCTGGCTTCCACCGGAGAAGCCAGAGACTTGGGCCTGACACTCTGGCCACTCATCATACACACCCGGAACATGCCCTACATACACGGCATACCACTTCCTCGCCGTCGTTGATCTATATACCCGTCAGAGATGCACATATATATACCATGAAGCGAATTCAACAAAACAGTTATGAAATAGAAGCAACATATATAGTAAACATAGTGAACAAATTTTATCATACGGAAAGTAATTAACTAGAGTGCGACACCATACATCTAATAGTTTCGTCGTACTGAGAGATTTGAAGTTTCGTTGTACAGAAAGTAACAAGTAACTTAACAGACACATTGTTTTTAAGCAGTGCACTCTTCCCATCTGTCCATATCCAGGAGGACAGAACCAAGCTTAGTGAAAGGCATCATGTCCTGACGCTGTAGGGCAATGCGGGTTCGGACGTCAGCTTGCGATATTGGGCCGGCGTAGAACATCCCATTCTCTTCGAGGACATCTTTGATGATGATGGACGTAATTTCCTGTTGGATCCAGTAGAAATCATTTCAAAGTCGATTATCCGGCACGGCTCCAAAGGCTTCGGCCCATCTCTGGATATGGGTATCGGATGAAGATTTCATGCAAAGTGATTGCACATCCCTTCTGTACTCCATCATTAGATGGATGACGTAGAATCCATCATTCTCACTTCTTGCCGGTTGCTAGATGAAACAGAAGTCAGTCTTGGGGGTGAAACAAAGCCCGGCCTTATTTGTTTTTTTGTGTTGGATGTAGCCACCCCGCATGCTGAAGCCCAGCATAGCTCTGTCCAGAACATACTTTATATGTGTGTAATCTTTCTTCTGTATGTTCTTTGATGGGTCCAAATATAGAGCGCGGGAGTAACGCGGGTAAAGAACAATGAGAACGGCACGACACCCCCCGCTGCGCAAAATACACGATCAAGTTTAGCCTCCATGCGTGCAAAGTAGCTATTGAAATGCACGAAAGGATGTATGTGTTATAGTGCTATCCGCAGATGACTTACCTGGGATGATAAGGTAGGAGAGTCGTTTCTTTGTCATTATTGCTGACCAAGAATTCTTCGATGTACTGACTCGCATATTGACGGTTGGCATCGTTGACTGACAAGAAGCCCTCATGCATGTAGTATGGGTCCGCGACCGCAAGACCGGTGAGTTGCTCTCTCCTGACGATGTAGTTCATGTGCAGCGCATACAGGCGGACGAACGTAAAATTGAGTGTCCTCATTTGAAACATCTGGAAGATGTAATCAAACCTCAGGAAGAAGAGGTCTGTGGGGCATGTGTGGACATACATCTTGCAACTACTCGGCACATGAACCGTATAAAGTGGGTATCCTGGATCATCCAAGGCGAGGAGGCTTCTCTCTGTCTATAGCACATGGTCATGGAGTCTCCTAAGATCCCCTTCTATGGCAGCTAGTGCATTCGCCGGTACCATTGGCTCTCCCGCGACATGGATTAATGGCGCATGTTTCATCGGTACTTGTTCAACCTTGGTCGAAGGCTGCTGGCTGCTAGAACCAACATTGCTAGCTTTATTGGACTTTCTTGCCGCCGGTCTCTTCCTCTGCTTCTTCTTGGTGGGATGAGGTGCTGGTGGGTCTGTCAGACCCTCCCTGAGCACCACCCCTAGTGTTGCCGGGCTCAGCATTGGACGACTCTGGCTAAGTAGTTGAGCTTGGGTGGAGCCGGCATCTAGAGGCGTGTCCTGCGAGGATTGCATGAACAAAGACTTCTTGCACTCCCGAGGACGTTCCGGCTCTGGTACATGCATCTCATATTCATATGGTTGACTCATTATTACTTTGTTGTCAAAGGCAGTATTGAAATACTGGTTAGGGTCATCGTCGACATCCTCCATGTCATGATCCCTATCCTCTTCCATGGGGCAGATGGCATCATCTGCCGGCGGAACGGTTGGACCTCCTTCCTCATGTCTCTTGATCTTAGCAAGCAGCACAGACGATGGTTGTACTTGTGTAGGTGGTGTTGTGGTCATACCTTCATGAGGTCCCGTTGGTGTGCTCCCGGCCACCTCGACACGAAGAAGATTTTTCGGCCATAGGATCGGCCAATTTTTGCATTGGCCAAGCTGCATGGGGGTCTCGTCATCCTCTCCATCGGTTTGTATCGGACGAGGGAGACCCTCGTAGCCCGCTTTCACACTCGCCACGGAGACCCTTAAGGCGTTATCAGGCATCTGCCGGCGGTGAAACAATCGATCCTTAGGCTTCACTATAGTACCCTTCCCCACATCCACTAACCCGCCCTTCATGTTGTAAAGGAGGGTGCACGCAGTGGAGTCGGCCTACAAAGACATATACGTGCGGCGTCAGAGATCCAAAAAGAACGGCAACTGAAGATTAATTAATTAGTTGAGTCGATGAAGGTGCGACGATGCGTATTTACCGTGACGGCATCGAGCTCAGCCAATGTCGATGGCCCGACATTCAAGCCAGAGACGGAGCTAGGGCTGCTGTGAGAGCTGGGCGTAGGAGCAGGTGCTGGAGGACGTGCGGGTGCGGTTGCCATACTAGTTACAGGTATGGGTGCGATGTTCATTGAGTTGCTCCCGGTGAAGCTGGGCATGGGAAATTCACTTGGTGGCGCATTTGGATTTTGTTGCACCCATGTGACCACTGTTGGAATCAAGGTTGTAAAGGCATCCATGAAATCAGATCTACAGGCAGCGATTATCTCAGCTTTGGTCTCAGCTTTTGCTTTCTCCATCGCCCGCGCCACCTTCTCGTCGATAGTCACTTGACTGAACTTCTTTCTCTGTCTTTTGGCCTCGGGGTCCTCGCTATAACAGTACTTCTAAGTGGCCCCATCCCCGACGCCATGCACACGTCCATACTGCGGCTGCTGGCCGGGCGGGTGTACCATCATTATGTTCATGGCCCCGTTGAAAGGAGTGTCCCACTTGTACTTCACCGACGACTGAGTCGACGAGTCGCTCTCGGCCGCCGCAAGCTTGTGTTGCTCTCTCTGGAAAATGGACCGTGAATCATTTACGAATGCGACTAGAATGTAGTAGACTTCGTTGATCAGAACCTAATATGTAAGGTGGTAAAAGGATAATTACCAGTATTCTCATGAATTTCCTAGTCGGCCCGTCGGTGAAAAAAATCTTTTTCTTGGGGTCCCACGAGAATCGGGCCCTGATGAAGTCGTGCTCCTGCTGGTCGGTGAACTCAGCCAATGGGTTTGGGATCCCCTGACGTTCATGTTCTGCGTCCTTCTTAGCCCACACGGGCCTCTTTCCCGTGTAACCACGACTTCCATGGCGGTGGTTCCCCATGTTCTTTGCCTGCAGCTGCTTGCCTCTCTCCGACCTGGCCTTGGTAGCTTCTTCCTTGCAAATCTCCTTGAACTTTTCAAAGTCCTCTATCGTAATTTTCGGATTGTCTGCAACAATCTCGGCATAGGTTTCATGGTCCACTTGAATCGCCTTTTTCACCCTAGTTTTCCAAGCGCTCAATGCGTTGCTGAACTTCCCTAGGGCTTTGTTGTTGATTTTTTTCATGGCATGATCATCCCATGGGTCGACTTCATCATTACGACCGGGGAACAGGAATCTTGCGTGCAACCTAGTTAAAAGGAGCTTCTTGAACTGATCATTCTTCCGTATTTTTGTGGTGTTGATGTTAGCGGTATCCCGTAGGATGCATGCTAGTTGGTTGCCGTAACACGCTGCCACTTCTCGCGGATCTATTGGCTCGAACTCGCTAGGGTGCACCGCCGTGACCACCAGTCTTTCGGTGCCGAGCTCATTTCGGTGTCGTGTCCTCTTTTCCTTCTTTCCCTCACTAGCTTGGGAGGTCCCACCTTCCGTGCTATAGTTAGGAACATCATCAGCGCCAGTCTCAGTGCCGGTGTCGTTGGTGGCATCAGTGTCGGCGCCGGTGCCACCACCGTCATCATCCGTCGGGCACCCAGCTTCCTGTCTCTCCTGATTCGCCAAAAAGTCGAGGTAGACGTGTGCTCGACCTAATTGGGAGTGAGAACCTCCGGCCTCGTCGGTGTCGGTCATGTTTCCTAGGGTTCAATGTCATAGTCGTTTAATTATCGAGCTTCATATAATAAAGTGAATAATGACAAAAAAAGTGACGACCTTTGTTTTGCCAGAAATGTCGTTCATTCCCGTCACAACAAATCTCAAGCACTCGATATGTCCAACTTTCTAGCACAAGTCATGCCGAAATTCACGGAAATTTTCGGCATGACCTTTGGTAGAAAGTGCACATATAGAGCGCCTGAAATTTGCCGGAATGGAAATGAATCAACATTTCCGGCAAAACATAGGTCACTTAGGTCAATATTTTGCCAAGTCATCAATATAAGCTGCAAAACTGATCTCACTACATAGAAGATCTCAATAGCAGCCAAATCATCACACACACACACACACACTGAATTAACTGAATCATGCATGATTCAATTAACTAAATTTACTGTCAATAGCAGCAGCACACATGCATCAATAGCAGCAGCACACATGCATCAATATTAACACTAACTGAATTTCAAAAACAGCAGCAGCACACATGCATCAATATTAACACTAAATATCACTGGGCTAACACTAACACTAACAGCAATTAACTAACTACCACTAACAGCAAATTAAGCTAACTAACACTAACAGCAATTAAATTAAGCTAACTAACACTTGGGAGGGGAGGGAAAGGCACCTGTCTAGTGCTAGCTGGCGTTGTTGGGCGTCGCCGACTGCTTCACGGAGGGAGGCGCTGAAGGGGTCGGGGTCGATGGCCGGCGTCGGGGTCGCCGGGGTCGCCGATCTGCAGAG
>NC_057813.1:607119573-607124134 GCF_018294505.1 Triticum aestivum
GGCGGTGGAGTCAAGAGGGGATCGAGCGGAGCGAGTGAGAGAGAGTCAGAGGGGATCGAGCGGACCGGTGCTATAGCTAACTTAGCTATAGCGCATGTTGGCAAAACGGGTTATAGCTAACTTAGCTATAGTGCTGGTCCAGCAAAAACGCGCTACTGCTACTTCTTTTCTTTATTTATTTTTTTATTTCCCTTTTTCTTAGCTATAGCGCTTCCCTGGATAAAACACGCTACTGCTAACTCTCTTTTTTATTTTTTTATTTTTTATTTTTATTTTTATTTTTTGTTTTTCTTGCATTTCATTTTCCACAACTTATTAGTTCCTTTTTCTTTTTCTTTTCATTTCATTTTGCAAAACTTAGTTTCTTTTTCTTTTTCTTTTTCTTTCATTTGCACTTTTCTTTTTCTTTTCTTTCATTTTGCAATATACCATTGTTACCCTCCAGATAATAATTAGTATAATATATATCTTACATCATTTGACCGCTATCGGCGGTATACAAAATAGCTAGACACACACAAACTTTGGGATTAGTTTGTCAGCTTGGGCGACGACGACGCTTCAGACTGATCTTCTTCCCTCTTTTGTTCGTTGTCGAATAATTGAGCCCATGGTCGTGACTTTTCCTTCTCCAGGGACTATGATCATTCATAGGTAATGTAGTCTTCATTCTTCTTTTGACATATGTTTCGTCGTCATCGGCATCATCTTCCCTCATCGGATCACCGTACTGGTCATAGTCTTCCTCGTTGGCGACTCCATCAATTACGACAATGCTCCTTTTGCTTCTCCTCACGACAACACGGCTGGGATTGATCGGATCAGTTATGAAGAAACATTGTGTCACGTGTCTAGCGTGTACCCATGGCTCATTTTTGGCGATGGCGTTGACGGTACCGCTATCATCAGAGTTGGGTATACACATGGTAGTGAAATCTCGGTTTTCTCTGTGTAAATTTTTAGCTCATCTGACACGGAGCATCGTCGCGTTATGCAATCCAGAGTAGTTAAGCTCCCATATCTCTTCGACCCTTCTGTAATATCTTTCAGTTACATTCCCGGTCATGGCTTCCATCATCACCCCTGAGTTTTGGTCATCACTATTTTTATCTTTCTCCTCCGTGTAGAACGTGTATCCGTTGATATCGTATGCTTGATAAGTTGCGAGGTTGGTCGAGGGGCCATGTGCTAAGGCGTATATGAGTGTTCCGTTCGGACAACCCTCGTCTGGGGATTAGCCAGAACTCGCTCTTTGAACCAACGCAAGAAAGTGGAGTTGTGCTCTCTAATAACTTCAGCGTCCGTCCTGTGCACCCCACGGTCACGGTACTTCTTTGCGATGGTCTCTTTGTGCAGTGTCACGAAATCTTCTAGCACATCTAGGTGTTGTAGCACTACTAAGTTTGCCCTGTCAAGGTCATTTTGTCGGCCCGAGCGTAACACATTCACATCCCTATGATCATTGGTGTGACCTTCGCCTTCGAGCCTTCCATAGTGCTTGTTGACAGGCAAACCAACAACAGGGTCTTTGGTCAGATAACTCTCACAGAAAGAGATGCACTCTTTGGTCAGATATCCCTGGGCTATGCTTCCATCTGGACGGGACATGTTACGACCGAATCCTTTGATTACCCCATTCATCCGCTCGAATGACATCATGCTATGGAGGAATGTCGGCCCTAGGTCGATGATGTCGTCCACGATGTGGACACATAGATGCACATGGCATCAAAGAACGCGGGCGGGAAGTACATCTCTAGCTCATTCAATATGAAATCTCTTCTTGTAGCCTATGGAGTTGCTTCACACTGATCGACTTTCGAGAGATAGCATCAAAAAAGTGGCATAGGTCAGTAAGCGTCTCACGCACATGTGTGTCCATAATCCCTCTAAGTGCAACCAGGAGTAACTGCATCATCATCACATGACAGTCGTGAGACTTCATCCCACTGAACCTTTTTTTCTTAGTGTCCAGATATCTGCTTATCTTCCCACAGTATTCGGAACTAACTTTGATTCCGGCAAGGCACTTGAAAATTGATCGACCTCCTTCGAATCTAAGGTGAAGCAAGAGGGGGGGGGCAATATTGTTCTTCCTTCTTGTTTACTTTTTTGCCCCTATCTTCCGTCTCCGTCTCCGTCTCGGTCTCCTCTGACGACCTTTTACCGGGCATTTCAAGATCTTTCCTGATTTTCAAAAATTCCATGTCTTTTCTTGCCTTCGGCCCATCCTTGGTCCTCTCCGGCATGTTCATCAATGTTCCAAGCAAACTCTCAAGGATATTTTTTGTGATATGCATTTGACCAAGGCTATGAGGTGTGTCGAGTATGGGCCAGTATTCCATGTCCCAGAAAACAGATCTCGTCTTCCATATCTTCAGCAGGGGCTCCGGCGCCTTTTTCTTCGTCTTTCCCGGCGAGGGGCACTCTCCCCAGTTCTTCAATAACTCATATATTTCTGCACCGCTACGCTTACGTGGAGGACCTTGATGCTCAGCCTTACCATTGAATAGATCTCCACGCTTTCTCCATGGGTCATCCTTCTCGAGCCATCTTCGATGCCTCATGTACACGATTTTCAAAGACCCGCCATCTTTCGATAGCTGCAAAGAAGTTGTATCATCCATGCACCTCGTGCATCCACAATATCCGTGGCACGCCTGGCCAGAGAGATAGCCGTAACCGGGATAGTCCTGCACCGCCGTGATCAGCGCGGCTCTCATGTAGAAATACTCTCTTTTGCTTGCATCCCATGTCTTGGCCGGCGTAGTCCATAAGGTCTATAACTCCTCTTTCAGTAACCCGAGATATAGATTTATATCATTTCCCGGTTGTCTTAGCCCTTGAATAAGCATAGCCATGTGTATGTATTTTTCCTTCATGCACAACCAGGGGGAGGTTGTACATCCATACAAACACAGGGCATGTGCTATGATTGGTGTTCTGGTTGCCAAATGGATTCATGCCATCACTACTAGCGCCAAGCACGATGTTCCTTTGATCATTTGCGAAAAAATCAAATTCAACATTTAATGCTCTCCACTGGCTAGCATCTGCGAGGTGTCTCAGCTTCGGTTCATCTCCGTCATCTGGCTTCACCCACTCCGCGTGCCAGCGCATAAGCTTTGCTTCCTTAGGTTCTACGAAATACCGCTGTAGACGCGGAGTGATCGGAAAGTACCATACAACTTTCTGTGGAGCTTTCTTTTCGGCCTTTTTATATCATGAAGCATTGCACTTTGGACAGATGATTTTTTCCGCGTGCTCGTTCCGATATATGATGCAATCATTGATGCATGCGTGATATCTAATATGTGGCAGATCAAGAGGGCACACGATTTTCTTTGCCTCCTCGACACTAGTAGGACACAGGCTTCCCACGGGAAGAACCTTCTTTAGGTACTTCAGAAGCTCATCCAGGCTTGTATCTGTCCATTTGTTTTTTTGCCTTCATCTTTAATTAGAAGTTCTAGTGTGAAACTCAAGCGGGTCACCTTGGGATTATTGCAACCATCATACAAAGGAGTCATCGAGTCTATCTCCAGTTGCGCCAGTTTGGCCTCCTCTCCAGAAGCAGCTCTGTCGCTAGTCGTCTTCTTGCGAAGCAGGTCTCGAACATGTGGGTCCCGCATGGCTGAACTTAGTAGCGACGAATACGGTGGCGTGTCCGTGTCTTCTCCGCCTTGAACTGCCTCTTCGCCATCGACATTTCCGAGGCCGTCTTCCTCTTCGGGCACATAATCGGTCATCTCTTCGTCTGGTGGCCCCATGTCGTTATTTCCTGCCACGTGGACGTCTTCATCATCATCATCATCATCTTCTTCTTCTTCTTCACTTATCCACCGAGTATGGCCATGCATGAAACCACACATGAGCAGGTGCGCCTTGAATTTACCACCCTCAAAGGGGTCGAGCCTGACTCTTCCTATGCATTTTCGACCCGGACATAAAACATCCCTCAGTCTTTTTTCATACATGTCATCCACAGCGGATTGCAAGTATATTTCCACCATCCTTCCATTGACCTTCATGATCACCTGCGGGCGGAGCAAATATTATAACCACGTATATATGCATGAATGGATCAAATTCATACAAAAATTTGGCATGACCTTCCCTAAACATAGGACATATTGAGTTTGCATGCCCGAAATTCGCCGAAACGGAATTGAATCAACATTTCGCTAAAACATAGGCAACTAATGTCACCCACATTATTTCATCAAATACACAATGTAGGCAACTCAAATTATGCCACACACAATTCGGTATATATATTCTCATATCGCCCATATATATATAGTTTCGGTCCTATCCACACAAACACCTTTTTTTGCTCACCTATGTGTCGAGAGGGATATCGAGCACCTTTCTACTTAATTACCTAGTAGCTCTAGATATATAGATCTAACTAGCTAGCTAGCTAGCTAGCTAGAGAGAGAGAGAGAGCTAGCTAGCTAGGGAGATAGTGGGAGAGGAGAGGGAGAGAAGAGGGAAGGCATTAATGGAAGTGGTAGGAGGGAAAAGAAGAGGGGGAGGGAGGGCATTAATGGAGGGGGTG
>NC_057813.1:607124454-607130395 GCF_018294505.1 Triticum aestivum
TAATGGAGGGGTGGTGGAGGGGCAAAGAAGAGGGGGGGGCTCTAATGGAGGGGTGGTGGTGGGGGAGCATTGAAAGGAACAAGCAAGGTGCGAGGAAAGGGGGAGAAAGGAAGGGGGGAGAAGAGAGGGGAGGAAGAAGGGGAAAGGTGGTAGGTGGCTGGCGGGCATAGCAGTAGCGCGGGTCACCCATATGCGCTACTGCTATGGCATCTTGCAAAATATCTACAGCTAGGGTTGCACTACTTATAGCGCTGGCCAGAAACACACACTACTGGTAAAATGTTATACATAGAAAAATTAGCAGTAGCGTGCTTAGTAAAACAGGCGCTATAGATACTATACTAGCAGTAGCGCAGGTTGGAGGACAGGCGCTGCTGCTATTTTTTGACCAGGGGGTGTGGTGTGTTACACTTAGTAGTAGCGTGGGCCCAGGTAACAAGCGCTGCTACTAACATATACCAATAGCGCTGTTTGTAGCCAGCGCTACTACTAACTACTAGTAGCGTTGGGTTGCAAACAAACGCTACTGGTAAACTTCTATCTATAGGCATTTTCCTAGTAGTGTCCGCACGCTGACGCCTACACGGAGGAGATCATCTACTAACTCAATGTTAGCTAATAGTTCTAATATTTGTGTTCCACTTTCAGAGAAACTAAGGAGGATAAAATTTAATGCCAAAGGATACATTCAGAGGCACAATCATGGCATCAGGGTGTGGAGAATAATGGAGTCTGTTACCATATAGCACCAGGTCGAGGGACTTATCACATATGAGTGTAGGCGGAGGTATAGCTCTTTTTTTAAAGGTAGCAACCATTCAGGGTGGGCTCTTGCTTGGTTGCAGTTGGTTGCAGTAGAATGATCCGATTATCATTCAAACTTTTCGTTTGTTTTCAATATACTACCTTTTGTATTACGCGTCTAGAATATATTCTTATGATTCTTGGAAGTGTTGAATATATATATTTCCCATACTTACATTCATATAAAGTAAATGTAGATCCATTGCTGTAAAAAAACGTAAATGTAGATCCATAGATCTGTTATTCAGCCTTTAGGTGCAGATTGACTTATTCGTGCAGGACTAATAGATAATAGTTAGTATACCTTTTCTAATGCTGTTTTATTGTTAATATTTCAGAAGGTGATTAGACACAAGATCCGCTAAGTTTCGCATAATCATATTTAACTAACTGTTGTATGTGTCAAGTGAATACATATCTTCTAATGCTTCTCGAGGAGAGATTATGCTCGATTGATTTCATATATTGCTTTGATCCTATTTGACTCGATCGATCTAATGCATGCCACCATGTCATATTGTCAGCGAGGGTATGTTGTGGAACATGTGACATGGTTGCCAACTTGCACATGCTAATTTCAATATGTGTTCTTTGGTTTTAATCATTTCGTATCCCTGGAACTTGCAACTACTATTGCATTTGACATCGGCACGAGACATAATTAGTTAGGATCTTGCTTTAGTTTATATAAGCATAACCATGCAAAAAATAACGTAAGATGTTTAAATTTCAGAGCATAATAGATTTACTTATCATTTTGTTATTCAGAGGCTTGATGAAGTTAGAGTATTAGTAAGGAAAAGTTTGTTTTTTCCTGTTGAAATTTCTTTCAAATGTGGCACGTGTAATATTTTCTGTTGTGTTCTTATCTTTCTGCGTGGCAATTCATTCCGATATATTAGAACAAATTATCTTCCATTATAGAGGGCATTGAACAAAAAACAAATTGTTTATATATGAGGTCAAAATTTTCATTAATTCTGAAAGATATGAACAAACTAATCTGCCACTATAGATTGCATCTGACATTATATAGATAAACTACAGATTTTTTTTACATAAGCGATTACTTGTTTATGGCATTATCAATGTTTCTGTTGCAGTATTGTCCAATCGCATTCGTGAGAGGGTGATGGTTTCGTAGCTACATTATTACTGGACAAGGAATGTGTTTTTGGTAAATATTTATATTGCTTGGTAATCGGTATGCGCAATGCATGTGCAAGGCATCGATTTAATGTAACACATGGCATGGTATATGGAGTTAAAGTGATCCATGACATCAAGCATATGCATTGTGCTCTTCCCGTCATAGTTGACATGGACAACGCAAGAGTAATAAGGAAGTACGTGTCGGAAGCATTCTGCACAAGGGCTTCAATCTTGACGTATACATGCAAGTACATGGTTATGTCATCCAAAAGGTAATGCTTACTTCCAGAAATACTGTAATATGGTGGTCTTCTTACAACCACAGTCTCATTGTTAGTTTTAATTGGAGGTTAACTAACCTACAAATTTATGATTTGTGGCTTTGCATTCTCCGATTTTCTTTCTGTGTATATTTATTCAGATGCAAACTATTCACATGTTATACTTTAGAAATATGCTTGGTCACTTAGAATGAGATTTAATTTATACATCTCTATTTCCATGGCGATCCTATAAATCAATGCATTGTGGTGTAGATAAACCAAAAATTTAGGTTACGGATTCATATGCACTTCAGTTTGTTTTTTGTTCCGTCGTAGGTTTCTTTTTGATTGTGCCAGAAGTGCTGACCTTTTTATTGTTCTTCTTTATAATTTAAAATTCTCTAATTTTACTTCTATGTGGAAATTGTATGGGAAGCAATAACATGTGATATGCTTCGATTGTTGCTACCATTTGGCATACACTTTATAAAGAGTTTACTATTGTTTTTTGCAACTTTTTCCCCACTTGATTATTGTTGTTTGCTACTTAAATGAAATTGGTTGATATCGGTAACATGATAGTTGTCTCTCTGTAAAGTTCATTCCAATCACCAAGATACAATAGATCACTGGAGGAACATAATAAATTTTGAGTAATATATATGGAATTTTCAGTGGAAAATATATCTTTTGTACTTGCGAATAAGTATCTCTTTCAAGATATATTTGAGAGGAAAAATAGTGTGGAGCACATCTTAAGCAGAACATTACAATAAGTAACTGGAATTGCATATGAATTGAATAAGTTACTTATTATTACTTCAATTAAATAATGTAGTCCTACATACTATCATGTAGTAATTCTACTTATATTGTGAGGAACAAGTTTGTAAGTGCATAAGTAACAACTGAATATGGGGATATGGCTGATTAGCGCTACAATCTGCACGAAAAAGATGACATTTCACAAACTGACATGGTACTAAACAAGCGTCTTGGACCATTATTTGGTACACACGATTATTAGTGAATGGTATGTACAATTTAAACAAGACATGTGCAAAAATCGACACAATAAGTTTGCTACACAACCGGAATGTTATCAATAAATCTGAATTTTATTCTTGATGGATATATAAACCACGCATATATAGGCAACCTAACGCGAACTACTTCAATGGTAATAACTATAAATGTATTTTCGCAATATTGTGCCAAATAGGCATTAACTACACTAGCCTGTGCAACTGCACAGGTTGATGACTAGTACCATCTAATTGCAAGTTGAAAAAAAAAACATACCTTCTCATTGCGCGGGAACAGAACGCGCGTACGCTTGAGAACTTTGTACTGGATTAGTTAATTGATTGCTTCACTAGAGAAGTTTAGCCCTCGTGAGCTCATTTCAAGGGACAAAACGTGCACGCGCATGTATGTACCATCCGCGTCCGGGCCGCGCAAGTAGTGTGCACCAGTGACTGCACATGTCATCAGTTCTGTGTACTGTATGAATGTATGATGATTTGTACGGGGCCAGGGATCTTGTACTGTCAAGTCCCGAGCCCGCATGGTGTTACGTCAAGATCCTCCAGCCTTCTCTTGATTAAACCATTACTCTTACTACTGGCGCTACAAGTACCCTGAGGCCCCGCTTGGAATGTAGTTTTTCTACCACCCCTGTAATCTTTTACACCTGTATTATACCAGCCTCCAGCCAAATACATTCCGAAGGGTGGTATTTTCAATCCGGTTGTAATATGTGCTTGGCTCTCCAGGTTTCAATCCACTTGTAAAATATGTGTGTCGCCCAGGTTGCAACACTCGACTTTCCAAACATATGTACACACATATTCAACAGCACGGCCAATCATGACCAAGCAGGACGGCCACGTCGCCAAGGAGTACTTCGCCGCCGGTTGAACTGGGAAGGGGCGGGGAGGGATGGCAGAGGAGGAGGAGGAGGGAGGATACCTTGGTGGAGCAGAGGAGGATGAGCGATTCGCCGTCACGGTCAGGTCACGACTGCCGGCCAACGTCGCCGTCGCGGCCAGGAGCGAGTCACCGTCACGGCCAGGAGGAAATCGCCGTCACCGTCGCGGCCAGGAAGGAGTCGCCGTTGTCGACGCACCTAACCCCCATCGTGGCCACCGTCTTCTGCGCCTCACCACGTCGCCGTCGCGAACGCCAACGCTTGACCACCTCGTGGACACCAGCGCATGCGCCTCCCGGCGGCGCAACTCGATCTAGGTCTCGAGCGAGAGGCAAGGTGGGGAAAAACGACGGTCTCTGGTCTGTATCGGATACCGGCCTGATACGGGTGTAAACGAGAAAACCAGTGTAAAACTTACAGCCCAAAAACCACATGCCAAGCACCAACGATAGGCCCATCCGTTTTTATTTTACAGGGGTATATTTTACAGGTGTATTGGGCCCTGAAACGAGGAACCAAGCGGGGCCGAGGCAAATCGGAAAAGAAGTGATGGTACAAGTACATCATAGCAGTAGATCAGTAGTAAACCTTCTGTCCTGGTTTATTAGTTCCTCTCGTATCTTATGCCAGATTCTAATCATCTATATAGCTAATATAGTATTGACACATATATTATAAAAATATATACCATTAGATTTGTATTCCATGATGCTTCCGGCGATATAATTTTTGTGGCATATAATTTGCACCGTATTAGTTCAATTTACATGTCAAATAACCTAAAATAAAAAGGGGCATAATAAATCCGGACGAAGGGAATATTTGTACAATATTCTGTTGTCCTAGCTAGCTACCAAGGGATCTGAAACTATGAATGCTAATTAAATTGTACTCTTTGCATTGCAGCTAGCAGCAGCAAGATCTTCTTGGGATCTGAGGGAGCATGCATGCAGATGCCTAGTTTTGCTAGGCAGTTGCCTAATTCTCGTTTCTCATCACGTAGTACTATACGAACTTCCTACTGAAATACCAAATTCAGTGCTCAAAATGGTACACTCGTGATAAAGTGATAATAGTACGAGCATATATATTTTTTCCACACGCCTCTCAAAAGGGAGCAGAGTTCCACTATATTTCATAACGGAACAACAACTCAAAATACAAACCAAGTTCGATATAAACTACCATGAGTAAATTACATCGTTGGTATATTATTAATTTGGCCTGGAGACCGGAAAGATACAATTCTTACATTGTAAAAGAAGAAGAAACGAGATGGCACATGTCCTAGTTAGACATTTCTATGAGCAAAAACGTTTTTGTAATTGCGTTGATGAACCCCTTAGATTCATTTCGTAAAATCTCGAGAAAGATCGATGTAGCTATTTCTTAAATTAATAAAGATAGCCGTGATGGTCTTTCCCTAGAAAAAACTTGGACAATGGTATCAGTTTGGTACATCATCTTCCAAATTGACGAACATGCCCCACAGCTCAAATTCCTAGCTCTCAGTGACAGACGTGAAATCTATATAGCTCAACCGGGGACAACGCTCATCGTCAATTTTCCGCCACAGTCCCGAGCCCGCATGGTGTTACGTTAATTTTTTTCCGAAAGAAAAGGACGAAGCTGTAGCAAACATGAACAATCTGAAAATTGCCATGTTTGCCAACTAAACTTGCCACATCGCGTCAACTAAAGTTGCCATGAAAAATGTCCGGGTTGCCATGCTTAAAATCGAAACGTTCGGGATTTACCATTTTTGTAAGTTGAATATGTAGCAAAAATAATA
>NC_057813.1:607152138-607153890 GCF_018294505.1 Triticum aestivum
TAGTACTATCTAATGTACAGGCTGCTTCTTGTTGCACTAGAACAAGTCAACGATTGAAGAGATCAACAACAGAGTAGTCAAGCTTCCCAGGTGGTAATCTTAATTTCGTGGCTGCGGAAGAGATGGGTGAGGAGGACCGGAAGAAGATTGACTCGAGCGAGTGTTTATCAGTTTACAGAAAAGAGGTTGAGACCTCTTTTTTAGATACAACAAAAAAATCATGGTTTTAGGTATACCACAGTTTGTAAAACTAAAATATTTGTTAAAGGCAAACACGTCAAAGTATTTAAAACTAGGGTTTCTACACAAACCACGGTATATGGAAGGACGGCAGAGTTATTTGCTTTTGCAATGACGAGGAATGTTTTATGGCTTTTAATCCTCATCCACCTCTCGAAGTATCTATAATATGTTTCTTTTTTTGAGCCGAAGTATCTACAATATGTTTAAGAACGAAGTAATCTAGTTGTGATAGTATGACAGCTCTTACCCAATATACCAAGAAAGACTTGCCATATCAATTTTACCCCTCAATTTTTTTAGCATAATTCAACAACTTTTACCTTTTTCTTTCTCGAAATACAAAAGTTTGATTGACCTGTTAGGTGGCCGCCACCCCCTCCTCCCTCCCCTCTCCTCTCGTCGTCCGTAGAGGTGGCCGCCAGAAAAGCCTATGTGCCGCCGGTGAAGGATACAATGGGCATCTAGAATGCCACGACTGTGGCAGTGCACAGCGGCGGCAGATCTTCCTCATGCGCCTGCTCCTCCCAGCGACGTGTTGGCGCTTCGATGACATCGTCGGGATGACGGAAACGATGGAGGATGTGACTGATCTACGGCGGAGGCAGCATCTACTAGGGCGGGGATGACGGGCCAGGAGGCGGCTTTATATGGTGGTGCCTGGCGAAGGCAGATCAAGGGATCCTATACCCGGGTTCATCGTGGGAGGCGCTTGGCAGTCGAAGCTTTCGTTGGTGTCACTTCCTAGGTTTTTTCCAAATCTGGTATGTTGAAACATTCACAGGGAATTAATTTTTTTCTAGGAAAAACCCAGGAACGCCTAAGATTGCTTGTGAATGACTTTGATTTGCCTCGATTTGCTTGATTATTTTCCTAGAAGGGTTAAAAGGCCAATGCCACTAGTGAACACCTAGCTAGCTTTTGGAAGCAACCAAATCATTTGAAATATTAATAGGGCATAAGGCTATTCCTAATAAATCCCATGAAATATTCAAGGCAAGTAATCTTCCCAAAAATTGAATTGGATTCATTATGAAATCAATTCAGAAGTCAAGGGAAATTATTTAAAAATAGTTTTGCATTTATTTGGGAGGAGCAGAAGTTTCATGAGTGCAAATATTGAGTTTGACCTTCTACCTGTTTTCTAAAATAGATTTGAAACACATTTGATTTTGAAATCAAATTCAAATACAAATGGAAAATGTAAGTTGCAAAAAATATTTCTCCAGAATGCCCAAACAAAAAATTGGCATGTTCAGAAATATTAGAGCAAGTTTATTTTTGGAGGGAAGCTAAAATTCTAAATCAAATAAAAATAACAAAGGCAGAGCAGAAAATAGAAAAAACCAAAAAAACGCCCAGCCGAGCTAAGCCAGCCCACCCACGCCACTCTCTCTCCCTCTCCCACTGACGCGCGGTCTACATCTGGCAAGGTCATCCCTAACTTCTAACCGCACACACGCGCCCACGACCTGACGCACACGTCACCCGCGATCTCCCCCACTCCGCACT
>NC_057813.1:607154297-607171009 GCF_018294505.1 Triticum aestivum
AAAAAAAAATTGTTGGATGATATCCTCTGATAATGATTGATATTCACCCGAGCTTAGATACAATTGTACATGAACGTACGAACCCCTATAAAGTTCCATCTTAAAAACGACTCCTGTTAAGGGCCTATACTTTCAGTTTTCAAACAAGAGCCAAAAGTACCTATACATTTATATGCAAGTAGCCATCTCGTAGTGTACTGGTGTGCACCAATGATCGATCTAGTGTCTGCTCTACTGTGTACGTACTCGTTCCCTATCTAGTATGATATATGATCAGTGCAAGCTGTCCATGTACGTACACAAGATCTCGATGACCCCAGGATAGATTATAGTATATGTTGACGTGAAAGTAGCCTCGATCAATCTCTCACCAGTACTTGTGGTACTGCTAGTCCCTTCGGCTAAATCTGATAAAAGGTATTCTACGGGAGTAGTACGTCGTAGCAGTAGATTACTAGCTTGTATAGTACGTATCGCCCTAGCATACGGATCTGAAATTCTGAATGCTAGAATACACTCTTTGCATAGCAGCTAGCAGCAGCAAAGGATATTCTTGAGATTTGATGCACATGCCTCTTTGCCAGCGAGTTACCTCGCTAATTAATCATTCATCTCTCGACACGTACGGCCGTACGAAGATAAACCGAATTTCGTGCTCAAAAGGATACCATCGTGATAATATAGTGGTACTAACGGATCTGAGTAGTATTTTAATCTACGCTTTAATCTAGTAATACTTTTGTCAGAGTTATCTTGAGTACAGTCTGAAAGAATACTGCGTTTGGCTGCTCAGTATTTTTGGAGTTTTAGGCCTAGTTTGGCAACACGTTTTTACCAAAACCATGGTAATTGAAAACCTCGGTATTCCAATGTGTGGGGAATGAATATTTCGGTTTCTAAAAACCGCAGTTTTTCTCAGTTTTAGCAAAACTATAGAGATGTTTGGCAAGTGCAGTTTTTCTTAATTTCTTGGTTTTGAGCACTCGCTGCATGGATAATTCTAGATATAGCTAGCTGAACCTAATTGAGCTACAGCAAAGGAGTTATACAACGAGGTGATCAGCTTGTGCTAAGTAACGGCCGATGCATGCCTGTAGGCTTGTCATGCACGCGAACATCCTCTAGATGCGGATATGTTTGGAGTAATCTTGTATCTCTGGCCACATGGAATCGATCGGCTAGCTAGCTTAGCCCGCTGTGTATTACTTTGCTCCAAGTATCAATCTATCTACTCCAGGGTCGAAGCCTTTGCTAAATCTTTTGTATGTGTACATGCACCATCCGATAGGACCGAACCTCTAGTACTATCTAATGTACAGGCTGCTTCTTGTTGCACTAGAACAAGTCAACGATTGAAGAGATCAACAACAGAGTAGTCAAGCTTCCCAGGTGGTAATCTTAATTTCGTGGCTGCGGAAGAGATGGGTGAGGAGGACCGGAAGAAGATTGACTCGAGCGAGTGTTTATCAGTTTACAGAAAAGAGGTTGAGACCTCTTTTTTAGATACAACAAAAAAATCATGGTTTTAGGTATACCACAGTTTGTAAAACTAAAATATTTGTTAAAGGCAAACACGTCAAAGTATTTAAAACTAGGGTTTCTACACAAACCACGGTATATGGAAGGACGGCAGAGTTATTTGCTTTTGCAATGACGAGGAATGTTTTATGGCTTTTAATCCTCATCCACCTCTCGAAGTATCTATAATATGTTTCTTTTTTTGAGCCGAAGTATCTACAATATGTTTAAGAACGAAGTAATCTAGTTGTGATAGTATGACAGCTCTTACCCAATATACCAAGAAAGACTTGCCATATCAATTTTACCCCTCAATTTTTTTAGCATAATTCAACAACTTTTACCTTTTTCTTTCTCGAAATACAAAAGTTTGATTGACCTGTTAGGTGGCCGCCACCCCCTCCTCCCTCCCCTCTCCTCTCGTCGTCCGTAGAGGTGGCCGCCAGAAAAGCCTATGTGCCGCCGGTGAAGGATACAATGGGCATCTAGAATGCCACGACTGTGGCAGTGCACAGCGGCGGCAGATCTTCCTCATGCGCCTGCTCCTCCCAGCGACGTGTTGGCGCTTCGATGACATCGTCGGGATGACGGAAACGATGGAGGATGTGACTGATCTACGGCGGAGGCAGCGTCTACTAGGGCGGGGATGACGGGCTAGGAGGCGGCTTTATATGGTGGTGCCTGGCGAAGGCAGATCAAGGGATCCTATACCCGGGTTCATCGTGGGAGGCGCTTGGCAGTCGAAGCTTTCGTTGGTGTCACTTCCTAGGTTTTTTCCAAATCTGGTATGTTGAAACATTCACAGGGAATTAATTTTTTTCTAGGAAAAACCCAGGAACGCCTAAGATTGCTTGTGAATGACTTTGATTTGCCTCGATTTGCTTGATTATTTTCCTAGAAGGGTTAAAAGGCCAATGCCACTAGTGAACACCTAGCTAGCTTTTGGAAGCAACCAAATCATTTGAAATATTAATAGGGCATAAGGCTATTCCTAATAAATCCCATGAAATATTCAAGGCAAGTAATCTTCCCAAAAATTGAATTGGATTCATTATGAAATCAATTCAGAAGTCAAGGGAAATTATTTAAAAATAGTTTTGCATTTATTTGGGAGGAGCAGAAGTTTCATGAGTGCAAATATTGAGTTTGACCTTCTACCTGTTTTCTAAAATAGATTTGAAACACATTTGATTTTGAAATCAAATTCAAATACAAATGGAAAATGTAAGTTGCAAAAAATATTTCTCCAGAATGCCCAAACAAAAAATTGGCATGTTCAGAAATATTAGAGCAAGTTTATTTTTGGAGGGAAGCTAAAATTCTAAATCAAATAAAAATAACAAAGGCAGAGCAGAAAATAGAAAAAACCAAAAAAACGCCCAGCCGAGCTAAGCCAGCCCACCCACGCCACTCTCTCTCCCTCTCCCACTGACGCGCGGTCTACATCTGGCAAGGTCATCCCTAACTTCTAACCGCACACACGCGCCCACGACCTGACGCACACGTCACCCGCGATCTCCCCCACTCCGCACTGCGTCCACCCCGAGCTCTGCCTCCATGTCCAATAAATAGCCCTCGAGCCCCTCGTCATTCGCCCCACGCCGCGATGCCTCTCGACCCTGGCTCCTCCGCCGCAAGCTCATCTTCTCCGCCTCTGACCTAGAAACGCCAACGAGCACCGACCTACACCGGACTAGCTGCTACTTGTGAGCTGCGTTGGAATTTCCCCGAAGAGGTGGGGATGATACAATACAGTAGAGATAAGTATTTTCCTCAGTTGGAAACCAAGGCTATCTATCCGGTAAGACAATCACGCAACTACTTATTAGCAGCACCTACACATAAAATAACAAATACTTGCACCCAACGCAACATGGTGTTGTCAATCCCTTGGCGGTTAATTGCAAGGATCAAATCTCGTAGTGATAGATAGATAGATAGATAGATAAAACACAAAATAAAATAATGCAAAGAACAATTGCAGTAAGGTATTTTTGTATTGTCATATATGATAAAAGTAGACCCGGTGGGCATAGCTTTCACTAGAGGTCTCTTACTTGAAAATAGCATACGGTGGGTAAACAAATTACTCTTGGGAAATTGATAGAAAAACGAATAATCATGATGATATCGAAGGCAATAATCATGTATATAAGCATCACGTCCGAGATAAGTAGACCGACTCCTGCCTGCATATACTACAATTACTCCACGCATCAACCGGTAACCAGCTTGCATCTAGAGTGTTAACTTCATAAAGAACGGAGTAATGTCTTAAGCAAGATGACATGATGTAGACAAAGTAAACGCATGCATGAATAAATCCCATCCTTTTATCCTTAGTTAATGGAAATGATAAAAATACGCGGCATGTCCCTTTGTGTCACTGGAATTGAACACCGCAAGATCGATCTCATCACCAAGGACCTCTCCCGTTGCAAGGAAAATCAATCTAGTTGGCCAAATCAAATCAATAGATTGGAGAGAAATACAAAACTATAATAATCACGCATAAAAGAGTTCAGAGAAGACTCAAATTATGTTCATAGATAATCTGATCATAAACTCGCAATTCATCAGATCCCAACAAACACACCGCAAAAGGTGTATTACATCGGATAGAACTCCAAGAACATCAAGGAGAACATTGTACTGAAAATAAAATAGAGAGAAGAAGCCATCTACTCCCTCCGTCTCATAATCTAAGACATTTTTTGACACTATACTGGCCCAAAAAATGTCCTACATTATGGGACGGAGGGAGTAGCTACTAACTATGGATCCGTAGGTCTGTGATAAACTACTCACACATCATCGAAGGGCATCAATGTTGATATAGAACCCCTCCGTGGTTGATTCCCCCTCCGGAAGATTGCTAGAAAAGGCCCCAGATGGGATCTCTCGAGAACAAAGATTTGCGGTGGTGGAAAAAGGGTTTCGGGTGGATCTCTGTTATTTTCCCGATTTTAGAGAGTTTATAGAGCCAGAATTTGGTCAAAGAAGCAAAGGTGGGCCCACGAGGCACCAGGGCGCTCCCTGGTGGCTCGTGGCCACCTCCTTCGTCTTCTGACTTCCTAATGAAGCTTCTAGTGTCTCTTTTGTCCAAAAAAAATCTCCAAAAAGTTTCGTGGCATTTGGACATCATTTGGTACCGATATTCTGGAAAACAAAAAACAAGCAAAACACAGCAACTGGCACTGGGCACTAAGTTAATAGGTTAGTCCAAAAAATAATATATAATTGCTTGTAAATGCATATTAAGCATCCAAGATTGATACCATAATAGTATGGAATGATAAAAAACTATAGTATGTTGGAGACATTTCAAGCATCCCCAAGCTTAATTCATGCTCATCCTCGAGTAGGTAAATGATAAAAATAGAATTTTTGATGTGGAATACTACCTATCATATTCATCATGCAATCTTTCTTTTTGTGGCATGAATATTGAGATTCGAATGATTCAAAGCAATAGTCCATACTTTAACATGAAAACATATATACTCAATCATACTAACAAGCAATCATTTCTTTCAAAATATTAACGCTAAAAAAAGTTATCCCTAGCCCGTTATGCTCAATCATTGATTCATTCATGAAACACATTCAATATTAGATACACACAATGCACAAGTATGAGAATAGTGTTCTCCAATTGGTGCTTATAAAAGAAGGTGAACACTCAAATAAAAATAAAAATTGCATAAAAGTAAATAGATAGGCCCTTCGCTGAGGAAGCAGAGACTTGTAGAGGTGCCAGAGTTCAAGGTTTAAAATAGAGAGATAAAAAGATATTTTTGGAGGCATGCTTTTCCTGTCAGCGACACGACTGAGAGTTCCCAACATGTTCCATGCTAGACACATTATAGGCAGTTCCCATACAGAGAATAAATTTTATTTTTTGCATTCTTTCACAATCCATGGCTAGCCGTATCTATGGGTGCTCTCCAAGCCAACAACTTTCCAAGGAATTTCATATATTTTTTGTTTCCATTCGTTTCGGGACTGGGCATCCCTATTACCTGCCACTTTCTCGTGCAATGACAAATGAATAAACACTCATCATGAGAATAACCCACCTAACATGGAAGATATTTGCCACCCCCTGCCGCCCCATGAGTTGTACGGGCACACAAAACGGAAAATTATTTTGAAAAATTAGAGTTGACACATACAAATTTACTTGGAACGACATGTAAATACCGCATATAGGTAAGTATGGTGGGCTCATTTGTCACAACTTTAGATTTAAGGAAGTGGATAAACAAACAGCATTCCCGCTTAGTACAAATGGAGGCTAGCAAATAGATTGAGAAGCGACCAACCAAAAAATAAAATGGTCATAAACATGCATTGAACATAACTAACACTGAATAATGCACCATAAGTAGGATATAACTTCATTGCACAGCTATTGACTTTACGTGCATGCATTCGAAATCACAAACCTTAACACCAATGTTCTTACTAAACCACAATTACTCACTAGCATAACTTACATATTATCATCTCCATATCATAAAACTATTGCAAGAAATCAAACTGATCATATTCAATGATCTATATGAATTTTTTTTATTATATCCTTCTTGGATATCCATCATATTGGGAGCAAATTCATATCCTGTGCATATTACCATTACTATTATCAACTCTCAAAATGATATAACTGAAGCATGAGAATGCAAATATTTCTTTAAAATTTAATCACGCCGTTCTCAAAACGACATAAGTGAAGTACTAGAGCAACTACATATCTCAAAAGATATAAGTGAAGCACATAGAGTATTCTAAAAAATCATGATAAATGTGTGTGTCTCTCAAATAGGTGTGTCCATAAAAGATGATTGTGACAAACTAAAAACAAAACAAAGCAAAGGCTCTAATAATACACGACGTTCCAAGCAAAACTCATACCATGTGATAAATAAAAATATAGCTCCAACTAATATTACCGATGGTCGGTAGAACAAAGAGGGTACCTTACGGGGCATCCTGAAGCTTACATGCTTGGGAGTCCTTAAATACTACCTTGGGATGCCTCAGGCATCCCCACGCTTGG
Source organism: Triticum aestivum (assembly GCF_018294505.1). Classification (NCBI taxonomy): domain Eukaryota; kingdom Viridiplantae; phylum Streptophyta; class Magnoliopsida; order Poales; family Poaceae; genus Triticum; species Triticum aestivum. The sequence continues at coordinate 607,160,878 of NC_057813.1, forward strand.
ACTCTTTCCACTCCTCATTTCTTCATCCATCATGATCTCACTCAAAACTTGAAAACTTTAGAACACAAAACTCAACAAAACCTTTGTGAGATCCGTTAGTATAACAAACCAAATCACTACTTTAGGACTCCTGTAAACCCATTCATATTTTATTATTGCATTATACCTACTATATTCTAACTTCACCGACATGGCACCATGATCTCCATCATCGTGCCGTCATGTAGTTATCTCCATAAACTATTGCTTCTACGACTATTGCTAACTCATAACGATAAATTAAAGCAATTACATGGCATTTAATGATTGTCACGCAGGTCATATAATAAAAAAGAAACCCTATGGCTCCTGTCGGTTGCTGTACTCATTGACATGCAAGTCGTGAAACCTATTACAAAACATGATCATCTCAGACATGAACATATATTACATCACGATTTGGCCATACCACATCACAACATGCCCTGCAAAAACAAAGTTGCAAAAACAAGTTAGACGTCCTCTACTTTGTTTTTGCAATTTTACGTGGCTGCTAGGGCAAACTATAAGAACCGTTCTTATCTACGCAAAACCAAAATGGTGATATACAAGTTTCCTTTTAACCTTCTACAAGGACCGCTGTTGTCAAATCAGATTCAGCTAAGGTGGAAGAGACAGACACCCGCAAAGCCACTTTCATGCAATACAAGTTGCATGTTAGTTAGTGCAACTGGTCTCTTCTACGTGGACAAGTAAGGTTAGTCCGAGCCGCTTCATCCCACAATACAGCCAAATCCAAATAATGAAAAGGAAGTAAGCAATTTGAACATCGACGCCCATAACTTCTTTGTGTTCTACTAGTGCATATACATCTACGCATAGACCTAGCTCACGATGCCACTGGTGGGTAACAAAGCATGAAAAACAAAAAAATTCCTACGAAACACCCAAGATCTATCTATGGAGATGCATAGCAACAAGAGGGAGAGGTGTCTACATACACTTGTAGACCAAAAGTGTGAACGATCTAGGGATTGTGGTTGGTGTAGTCGTACTCGCGTCGCGATCCAAGCACTGCACGTGCGACACCTCCAAGTTTAGCACACGTCCGGCTCGGTGATATATCCTCCTTGATCCATCAAGAGAGGGAGAATAGGTAGATGAGATCTGAACCAACACGGCGGCATGGTGGTGGTAATGGCAGCGAAACACCGACAGAGCTTCGCCAAGAGCTGGCGAATCGAGGTGGAGGCTTATCGGGAGAGATGAGGCTTGGGTTTGGTGTGTCAAGCCCTTGCGCCCCCTCCCCACTATATATAGGGGTGTGGGAGGGCTAGCGGCGCAGCCCTAGACCGTTCTCCAAGGAGGGTAGGCAGCCAAGGGAGGAAACTTGCCTCCCAAGGTAAGTGGACTCCCTCCCACTTAGGGTTTTTCCTTCCGAGGGGCATGGTCCTTGTGTGGGCTGGTGCCCCTAGCCCATTATGGCTAGGGCGCCCCCTACAGGCCATGCTACTATATGGGACGTGGTGGAACCCTTCGAGGACTTTTGGATCCCTCTGGAACCCTCTGGAACCTTCCGGTGACTTCGCGGTACAATACCAAAAAAACAAACTTTTTCATGGAACCCCGACAACAACTTTTCATATATAGTTTTTTTACCTCCGGACCATTCCGGAGCTCCTTGTGATGTCCCTGATCCCATTCGGGACTCCGAACAACCTTCAGACTTTCCACTATTAATATCTCAATACTACCCTAGCGCTACCAAACATTAAGCGTGCAACCCTACGAGTTTGAGAATCATGTGGACATGACTGGGATTCCTGTCCTGTCAATAACCAATAGCTGGACCTGGTTGCACGGGCTGGATCCCACATATTCTACGAAGATATTTATCGACTGAACCACGATGTCAATGATTCAGTTAATCTCGTATATAATTCCCTTTGTCCGGGGATATGTTACTTGCCCGAGATTTGATCGTCGGTATCTCCATACCTAGTTCAATCTCATTACCGGCAAGTCTCTTTACTCATTCTGTAATACAAGATCCCCTGACTAAACTCATTAGTCACATGAAGCTTCTTATGATGTTGCCTTACCGAGAGGGCCCAGAGATATCTCTCTGTCACACGGAGTGGCAAATCTCAGTCTCGATCCATGCAACCCAACGGACACCTTCGGAAATACCTGTAGAGCATATTTATGATCACCCAGTTATGAAGTGACGTTTGATAGCACACAAAGTATTCCTCCGGTGTCCGGGAGTGGCATGATCTCATGGTCTAAGGAACTGATACTTGAATGAAGAAAGGTATAGCAAATAACTAAACGATCTGATCCTAAGCTTACGGTTGGGTCTCGTCCATCACAACATTCTCCTAATGATGTGATCCCTCTATCAAATGACAACTCATGTCTATGGTTAGGAAACTTTAACCATCTTTGATCAACGAGCTAGTCTAGTAGAGGCTCTCCAGGGACACGATGTTGCTTATGTATCCACACATGTATTTAAGTTTTCGGTCAATACAATTCTAGTATGAATAATAAACAATGACCATGAATAGGGAAATATGATAATGACCAATTTATTATTGCCACTGGGGCATATTTCCAACATATTGGTGTAGCCAAGTCTCGGTGACAGACTCATAACGATAGACAAATGCAGAGAGGAAGTGTTGTCTGACGTCGTGGTGGCGTCGATGGTAGGCCTGGCAAGGTCATTTCATTGATCCTTGCCCTGAGATGGGTGCGCGGAAGACGACAACGATGACTTCTGGAGAGTGCGCATGCGGTGGTCGCTATGGGTCTGCTGGACCGGTGCTCCAGTTTTAGATTATGTGCGTTGGGGCGAGGTCGGGGCAAGCGTTCCTGATCATGACCACCATTACCATCAGGTTTGTAGCTGGAGTGACTTTTGTCGCATAGAAGTTGTATTTAGAATGGTCGATGTTTTATCTTGCAAGACATTGTTGAATAATATGATAAAAATGACTGTGTGTGTCACTCAATGCAGATGCGGGTTTCAATCTCTTTTTCGAAAAAATAACCTTTTAGAACATCTACAATGGTGGACAGCAATTTCGGGCCCACAAACACCTGCGGACGTGTCCGGACGCGTCTACGGGAAGTGACTGGCTACATCCCAAATTTGCTCCGCTACATTCAAATGCCTCATACTTGAAACCTTAAGTCCATACAAAACATACAAGAGAGGAAAACCTATGTACCACGTAGATCAAATAACCTACACTACTCTAATCCTCATCGGAGATGTCCACTATCTTCATGCTCAGCTCTGGGTACATGAGCGGCCACCGCAACTCCGGCTCCCGCGGCTCCTCCGCTTCGGCCTCCGCATCCACCTTTGCGTCTAGTTCGCCAAAAAGCACGCCAGTCGCCGCCTGTTCCTGCCGGACGAACCGTCGGGTGACCTCGGCATAGGCCTCATCCTGGATGGACTCTAGGATGGCCTGCTGCTCAGCCATCTCGGCCAATTGGGCAACCGCGAACTCGGCCATGGTGTCCTCCATGTCAAAGCCCGCAACTTGCGCTAGTTCCTCCTCCGGCTGCTCCTCCTCCTCCTCCTCCTTCATATCCTCCACGTCATCCTCCCCCGGATCCGCCACCTCCATAGGAATCGGCTGCTGCTCTGGCTCCGGCTGCTGGTACTGCTGCTCCTCCTCCGGCTCCTACGGCTCCGGCGAGTCCGGAGGTAGATGACGCGGGTGGCGCGCCTTGCCCGGATCTCCTCCTGAATCTAGAACCGGTGCATTGGCATTAGCATAGCATACGTCGTCTTCCTTTGTCCAGCCATACGAAGTCGGAAGACGAGGGAAGGATGAGGTGGAGAGGGAGAGAGATGGATGGGCTTGGGCTGGCGGCGTGGAGAGGGAGGAAGTGAATGTGTCTAGGGCTGGGGGACGCTGTCCAGCTTAAATAGCCGTTGGCCCTCCGGCGGCGAGCCGGACCGACGCCACGCGGTGTTCGTGCCCCAGCAGAGGAGACGCCCGTCGGACCGTCGTGTTTTCGGGTGTTTTTTAGTGAGACCGCAACGTCAGTCCGACGTGACGGACGTGCCCGGTCACGTCCGCGCCGCCCCATATCCGCCCCAGATTTGGACTAGATATAAGGAGTGCTGATCAGTCCGGTTGCTTGAGGTACGTTTGAGATGACCGCTCGAGTCGTATTTTTTTAACCGGCCACTGACCGGACCGTTCATCCGGGCGTTTGATGGGGTTTGAGAAGCCCGGCCGTAGATGCTCTTAGAAAAACCTATCCGGGGTAGCAGAGAAATCGGATGCATACTCCGATTCGTCAGTATGAATCTCCAAGTCTCTGCAACGGAACGTGCATCCGTACGTATGCCCACGTAATACTGTGTTAGTGTGTACTCGTATTGTCGTACAGCATATGCAGACGCACATGCTTCTCCGTTCAAGTTGCACTACTTCGATACAGATAGATGAATAGGGACGCCGGCGTCGTCCTAGTGGAGTACCTATACTTGTAGTGCAGTGGCAAGATAAATGTACACGGTGCAGTAAAACCCAACAAGTACATGTACATCCCCGGCTTTTCTTGGCGTGTTGGGTGAGCTCGCAGCCCCGAAAGAGATTGTACATACGTATGGGTGCCAGTGCGACGTCGCGCTCAAACCCATCTATCTAGAAAGTCTCCCATGTACGTGGGCCTGAATCATCATACGCACACCTACATCGTCTGTTTGGTGAGTCCCCGGAACTCCAGGGAGTATGTGTGTGTGAGAGAGATGAACAAGTAGTATAGCTTTTGTTTTAGAGTGGGAGAGGAAATAAAGAGCAGTGGATCGATGCTGTTTCCCACAGGTCGTGGTATAATGGAGGTTGTTGGCATGCACATTTCGTCGACCCCGGCGACACGAGGGACCGGACCCCTCGATCGCAGGCTTGTGTGATCCATGCTGCAGGCTTAATGGCTGCTTCTCTCTTCGTGGATTGGATTGTAGTTGCGGCAGTGGTCTTTGTTGTGTCGAGGTCACATGCATGCACACATGCACAGATGCACTGTTAGTTGGGTCACGCAACCCATCATGCATTGCCAAAGTGTTCACGAGGGACGGATCCCACCGATGTTCGTGATGTCTGCTCTGAACGAACTCATGCAAACGCACAGTAAGTTGCGGAGTTCTATGCGCCTTGCTATTTGTAATGAGTTACCGATATAAAAGAACGTTTTATAGAAAGAAAAAAAACTAAAAGAAGGATTCAGTATTACCGCCACGAGCATAGGCCCCAACTACCCTGCAGTCCACTGTCGACGACGAGGACGGTCATGGCGTCCCGTCTCGGCCTCACACGGCCGTCTTCTCCGGCAAAATCGACCGACCGACACCCCACCCATTTTCAGACAACTTATGGATATCAACCGTTGTTACATATGGCAATGCACACCCACGAGGATACAGTAGACGTATGTGGTTTGGTTGTACGTGTCTACTAGTAGTACGTACTTCTGAATACATACACAGTGTCGCCACGCCAGCACGGCCGCCGGACCACACGACGGGGTATAGTAGCGTTTTCGTATTGTAGTGGTATATTGTCTGTACGTGGACGCAGCTGTTCCTTCCAACACGATGGAAGCGGACGTTTCAGACGGAGCCAAAAGCGTCGAGGGCACAGACGTTCCTCTCTTTCCTGCAACATGACTCCAAATGAGTTTGGACTTTAGACTGCAGCTTCCTTCCTTGCTACAGTAGAGGAGTACTACTACTAGCTTGCTGCTGGATGTTTATACGAGAAACTACCATGTAAAAGTTGTAAAGCATGCCCTGGCCGGGCGGGCCGGGCCGGCGAGTCATTTATTCTTGTGTCGAGCCTTTTTTTCTAGCTAGTACATGGGTGCTTTCCATGGTCAAAAGCGGGCGGGCGGGCAATTGTGGAGGGAGGCTCCACGCACCGCACGCGCAGTGTCGCGCGCATGGATGGAGCTCTGGCCGGTCGAAGACGACGAGAGGACAACAGCTTGGCGCGGGAGGCACCGCACATGGCCACTTGCTCTCAGACTGTCTCAGCTCGCACCGCTACTCTTGGCTTCTTGCTGTCCGTGTTGGCGGTGTGTTGCGTGCGTCTCTGATAGCACAGTGCTAGTAGCATGCAAGCGTGGTGTTCGATGAGTTTTTATGCACTGTTGAATAAAATAATTTTTTAATGAGTTTTGGTGCAGGCTATATATGCAAAGGTAAGTTAGTATAATTAGCATAACACATGCATGCATGGCAGGATGCCCACGTACTAGCACATGGAGGCTAAATTTCGTGTTTTGACCCTTTTCCTAAACAAATTCAGGATCTGACCCCACTTTGAAATATTTTCGGGATTTGACCCTTTTGCTACCGCCAGAGCTCCTGGCGGTAGGGTTAGACAGCCTACCGCGCGCTGACGTGGATAATTACCTTACCGCCAGACAACTTGGCGGTAAGATGTCTAACCCTACCGCCAGGTGCTCTGGCGGTAAGGTGTGGCAGGGTTTTGCCGTCCATGCATTCTGTAACGAAATATGCTAGGACCCATGGCGGTAGGCTGTCTGACCCTACCGCCAGGGCGCCTGGCGGTGGGGTCTTGCGTTTTGCCGTATAAAGTTTCTGTAACGAAATATGCAAGGGCCCTGGCGGTAGGTTCACCCTACCGCCATGGAGTCTGGCGATAGGTTGTGTAACTCTACCGCCAGGTAGGGTCCTCTGTTTTGTTTTTTCAAGTTCATTTGGTTGCTTGTTTTCAAATTCAATATCACAGCAAGTTTCATAAATATAACAACAATATCATAGATTTTAAACAATTAAATTTGGGCATCACGTAGATCCATATTAAGATAACTTGAAGTGCATAGAACATTTCAAACACATAGATCCACAAATAGCAAACACATAGTTTCACATAGTTTCACAACCACTAGACAAGTTCAACCAAACTAAAAGAGCCAAGTATCGAAGAGCATAATCAGTTGCTCCTTCCCCTCTTGGAGGTACGGTCCTCGTTACTCTTTGAACGAGTCTCTTCGGTCTTCTTCTTGGGCCGTCGAGGAACCGGTTTCTGGAAAGGGTCTGGACTCATTAAATCCTTCTTCTTCGGATTCCTCTTCGGCAGCTGAGATGCCTGAGATGTTTTAGTTCGTGGAGGTCCATAATCTTCATCATACTCCTCCTCCCCGTTGCTCTCATCCCCCTCCGCCTCCTCTTCTTCATGTGTGGCCTCCTCATCCTCATCCTCTTCCTCCTCCTCCTCCCCAACCAACCTGGACGACAAGGGAGCATGGCTCGATGAGCCGATGATACCCTATGTGGCTACAGGCTGATAAGCTTCAACTGACCCAGCTCCAGCACACCCAAGCAGCCCTACCAGCTTGCGACAACGCTGCACGAACTTCTGCACTCACAATGAAGCAAGGTCATAATAAGTATCAGATCGACTGACTGCAAGTGAACAAGATGCATCTGTTCCGAGGAGGCTGAAATTGTACCTTCATCGCCCCCTGACTCTGGTCTCAGATTGTACGCTCCCGGGAAGATGACCTAGTGCATCTGAGGCTTCAAAGATGCATCTGTACAGCTCACCGGACTGCAACGACATAAGTCAGTTACGTTGACGAATAAAATATTTTAAATACGACCGTCGGTTCAAACGTACCACTCTGTTGATGAGGGGTGCAAACTCCCTAAATCCACTCTGCATGTCTCTGATGCCGGTCTGGTATGCCTATTCATCGGGGTTAGCCCACTCCAGCTCCGTGATGTCTTCCGCCGTCCATCGAGGCCTGATACGAAGACGGTGCTTCTGGCCATCATCGTACCACCTCATGTGTCGGCCCAGGTAATCATCCCAGTTAGTCACTCTCCTCTCCACGTCTTTACGCCACCTCCGTCGGTTCCACTCCGTCACATGAGTCTTATGCTCCTCTCCCCAGTCTGTGATCGACTGATTCTTCTGCCGGCTCATGCTGCAAGGCATAAGCAACAAGAATCATCATAAGCGCAATGAGATCATCATAAGCAACAAGAAACATGATAATCTCACGGAGAGCAAAGAGCTCACAAGTGGAGCGCGTGGCCGCCGGTATCGGTGGGCTGGCCCGGTGGGGTATGCTGATAAATCCCAAACTGCGTGGCCACGCGTTGTGGCAAATGCCACTCGACGTCGTACACACAGATCATGGGCACGATGCACCGCCAGATACCACGGTCTGCATCACACATCATGTTCAGATCAAAGTCCCACTCTCGTTCTTGTCGATACGGGCACCAGATTACCTATTACATATACCTTGGTAAGTTTGCACTCTCAGTCAATAGTGGAATCAAAGAGAAAGGTGTTGGGCGAGTTCATATACCTGCGTATGCGTCAAAGCGTCCAACTCGTTAGTGTAGGTCTTGTACGAAGTCTTGTTTAGGCCCGTGTAGAGCTTGACAACGTCCCACTCGTAAGCTACGGTGGGGTTTCGAGTCTCGTCGCCTTCTTCGCCATAGTCTTCCCATGGGCGTCTTGGCAACTTCTCCGGACGCCCCACCGGCAGCCGCTCCCACATCCAAATGGAGAAGGCCCAGACAAAGCCACCCATATTGGACTTATCTCCCGTCCTCTGCGTTGCATCGTCAAGCTGCAAAACATCAAATGAGGATCAGATATAAGAAAATGTCATGGACACACTTTCGTAGGTAGGTACGCAATTAGACACTCTCTTACCGAACGGTATAGGTAGGCGAGAGATGTCGTCCCCCAACTGTACCCTGCATCCCAGTCCGCTAGGAAGAACAGATACGCCCAGTTGGCAGAGTTCCCGGAGCTGTCTGAAAACACGACCTCCGAGAGAATATACCACAGATAGGCCCTCGCGTACAACTCCACAGTCGCCTCATCTGCGCCTTGGGGGCATGTCCTCCGGTGCTCCGAGAGCCAGATCAACGACACACCGGATGTACGGTTACTCTTGGCACCGGGGCAGTCGCCGATGAGGGTGGTGACCCTCTCCTGCCAGTTGGCCCTCTCCACTCGACCGGTGAGTGCATGACCCTCGATCGGCATTGCAGTAATCATCCCCCAGTTCTCTAGGGTCACCGCCATCTCCCCGCATGGCAGATGGAAAGAATGGGTCTCCGGTCTCCAACGGTCAATCAGAGCTGTGAGAGCCGCGTGGACAAGCGTCGGCGGCTGACGCTTGAACTGCAGCACGAAACCCAACAGACGGGCTCTCTTGAAGAATGGCGCGTAGCGCTCGTCGTAGTCCATATGCCCATGAACCCCGTGACCCCTCATGCGCAGTGGCTGGAGCGTCTGTCAAAAAGTGAATGCCAAAAAGTTAGGAAATCATTTTCATCAATCCGAGAACTTTGATCAAAATTTCTTTCATATCACTTACCTCTCCGTTCTCTATGAAACGGGCACGATGACCCTTGTCGAATGCCCAGTCCAGCATGCAGTACCGTGGGCCGATGTTGTCCGCAAGAGGTGGCCGCCTTAATAGAGTTTCATAAACAAAAGCACCATAAGCATAAGCATACATAAACAAACAATGAACTCAAATCATATCAAGATAAAATTTTAAGCATATTCGACCAACAACATCTACTACACATGATGGATCAAATCATATCAACATGCATCATATCAAAAAAACCTCCAACATGCATCATAGCTTCATATTTTTAAACAAAATTTTCCAAACAACATCTTCATATCATCATATCAACATGCATCATCAAACTAGAGTTCATCTTCACACTAGATCATATCATCATATCACATGCATCATCAAACTAGGGTTCATCCCTTTATCAACATTACATCATAATTTTTTTAACAAAAAAAATTATGAACTAGGGTTCATCTTCACACTAACATATGAACTATTGATTAGAGTACATATCCAATACCACTACTTACTAAAGAACTAAGAACTACAACTACAATCAATCTTAGGTGAAAAAAAATCAATCTTAGTTCAAAAACATGAGGAATTTCAAGCAAATAATGCGTCGAATCGGTAGCAAGTTTGCAAAAACTAATTGGAGGGATCGGAGGAGCTTACGGTTCTCTCCTCGGGGCCATCTCGATCCGCCAAAACGGTGAAGAATCGGTGAAGATCCAAGGGGGGGAGTGGAGGAGATGAGAGA
>NC_057813.1:607171138-607213342 GCF_018294505.1 Triticum aestivum
GGGGAGAAGGGAAGGGGCGCGGGGGCTCCGGGGCAAATAACTGCCCGGACCCTACCGCCAGGTGCCCTGGCGGTATGGTTAGACAGTCTACCGCCAGGGCCCCTGGTGGCAGGGTGCGACGGAGGGGGACGGCGCCGTCTCCGCGTGCTGACGTGGATAAGTTTCCTACCGCCATGGACCGTGGCGGTAGGCTATCTAACCCTACCGCCAGAGGCCCTGACGGGTAGGCAAAAGGGTCAAATCTCGAAAAAATTTCAAACAGGGGTCAGATCCTGAAATACTTTCCAAAAAGGGTCAAAACACGAAATTTAGCCGCACATGGATTTGCATGAAATCGTGGTGCAACTAACAAAAATGCATGCACGATCACAAGGTTTGGCATAGACATAGTATGTATATACATTATGAATACGTATTCGGGTACCTCGGCCGGCCGGCAAGCACATGTGTATATTTCCCCGAATACCCGAAATACTAGCTGACCTGACCATGTATGCATGTTATGTATTTTTCCTTTGTATACAGGGACAGTGGGCAAATTATAAAATTTGGAAATAGCAGACTTGTAACTGGCACACGCATCGGATGGATGGTTTCCTTCCTTTTATTATGCAGATGAAGAAAGGAAGTAAGGGAGGTATTTTCAGGTAACTAAGTATGTTTAGGGTATATTTGTTTTGTAGCCGTGCACACCAAGGAGAAACCAATGAAAGGAGATACACGTACCAACCAGAGATAAAGAAAGTTTAAACAAGAAAGCTATTCAAATGGCAAGTAATTTACGTGAAGATCAAGCAGCCGATTGGGATCAACTTGGAGGAGGTGTTGAAGCATGACCCGGCTCCAACCCTTCAGCATATAAATACACGAGCCACAGCCACGGTCAGGGGCGAGGCAACCAAGTCGGAGGGAGACGCTCCCCTTGCGGCAGCGTCGAGGAGACTGAAGAGAAAACACCCGATGACTCACGCACGAGAAGAAGGCACAGAGGAGGAGAGCGAGGGCGCGGCGCACTCAGCCCTGTCCGGCCGTTGGTGCAATACGGCAGAGCGTACATAAAGGAGCACACCCATGGGAAGGTGGCGTGCACTAATACGAAGCCTACGCGGGCAGCAATACAGAGCTTAGCTCAGGTAAGTTACATATGTCTATAACTCTCATGTACGCAGGAGAAATACATGCAATCGAAGAGAAGACGAGGAGGAAGAATGCACGCAGGGGAGGCAGCAAACAAACCCCACGCAGCCAACGAGCGGGTCGCTACGCACACAGGCGGCCGCGGAAGATCCAGAACCATGGCAGCAGTTGCAACATGCTGCATCGTCTCAGGGCAGGGAGCTCACCACGCTGAGCTCACGATGCATGCACGTGCAACAATCCTCTTGGTACGCACAATATTTTTCTTAGCAGGTTACATGGAGAAGGAGGAGATGCCGCCACCGTACCATGGAGAATGGAGCCGCGGAGCTCGCCAAGACGACGCCCATCGCCAACAATCAACCCGGTGCCGCGGAGAATTTTGGCGGAGCGCTCACAAGGAGGACGCTCACGGTCTACTTCATCATGCTGGAACGAGGGACGGAGGCGTGGAGCCTGCATGGAGGCCGTTTCGCGGAGAATGGCGTCGTGGAGCTCGAGGGACGCCACCGACATTCACTTCGTCAAGATGGTGCCGCGGTGGATGGATGGAGCTTGCTAGGACGATACCCGTCTTTTCTTCATCAAGCTGGCGCCTTGGAGGACGATGCCCATTGTCTTCATCAAGCGGGCGCCACGGAGGAGGACGGAGCCATGGCGCTCGCAAGGAGGACGCCGCCAACGGCAACACCATCAAGCTGGAGCCCGGACACGTAGAGCTCATAAGGATGCCGCCGGCATGCCGCGGTTGATGGTGGTGTGGAGCTCGCCAAGACGAAGCCCATCGGCCATCGCTAACATCATCAAGCTGATGCTGCGGAGGATCCTGGCATGGAGCCCGGAGGCGTGAAGCTCACGGGGATGCCGCCGCAGGCCACGAAGGATGTCGACTCGGAGCTTCCTAGGATGATGCCCGTTGTCTTCTTCATCAAACTAGTGGTATGGAGGACAGAGGCCAGGAGCTAGCGAGGATGTCATCGTCGTGCCGTGATCGACATAGACACCGAGCTCGCCAAGACGACGTCCATCGTCAACATCATTAAGCTGGTGCCACGGTGGACGGAGGCGTGGAGCTCGTGTGACGACACCACCGATGTCTACCTCATCAAGACGGAGCCCGCGACCTGGAGCCCCTGAAGATGACACACGCCCCAGGTGCTCCCAGCAACACGGAGTCCACGACACAAAGAAGATGGTTCTATACGATGACACATCTTCACCGACCCTTACCACGATCCGGCGATGTGTTTCCTTTGTCTTGGCGGACCACCGAATACGGCGTCCAGCCGAGACGAGGTGCACTCTTCATGGCGTATAGGTCTTGGTGTACAGGCAGCGTGCCCCTTGTCTTAGCAGACCACCGAATACGGCGTCTATCTAGGACGGGGTATCAACCACGCCCTTCCATGATGTCACCTTTCTTCGGCACTGTCGGTGTCAAAACCGGCGGATCTCGGGTAGGGGGTCCCGAACTGTGCGTCTAGACGGATGGTAACATGAGACAGGGGACACGATGTTTTTACCCAGGTTCGGGCCCTCTCGATGGAGGTAAAACCCTACTCCTGCTTGATTAATATTGATGATATGGGTAGTACAAGAGTAGATCTACCACGAGATCAGAGAGGCTAAACCCTAGAAGCTAGCCTATGGTATGATTGTTGTTCATCCTACGGACTAAAACCCTCCGGTTTATATAGACACCGGAGAGGGCTAGGGTTACACAGAGTCGGTTACAATGGGAGGAGATCTACATATCCGTATCGCCAAGCTTGCCTTCCACGCCAAGGAAAGTCCCATCCGGACACAGGACGAAGTCTTCAATCTTGTATCTTCATAGTCCAGGAGTTCGACCAAAGGTCATAGTCCAGTCATACGGACACTTCCTAATCCAGGACTCCCTCAGTAGCCCCTGAACCAGGCTTCAATGACGACGAGTCCGGCGCGCAAATTGTCTTCGGCATTGCAAGGCGGGTTCCTCCTCCGAATACTTCATAGAAGATGTTGAACACAAGGATAGTGTCCGGCTCTGCAAAATAAGTTCCACATACCACCGTAGAGAGAATAATATTTGTACAAATCTAATCTGCTGACGTATTCCGTAGCGTGACATCATGCCATGGCCAAGCCTTTATTCGAATCGTTTTACGTCCCACCTCAGCGCATTTAGCGAGGCGGTTTCCTTGGCACGTCTTGTCAAAGCAGAGATCGTGTCCCCTTATTCCGGGATTATCATCAATACGGGTGTGGGTAACCCAATCGCGCCATTAATCACGGCGCTTGGGAGATAAGCGAGTTTTACTAGGTTGGTGGGGGTGCATAGTTTCGTCCGCCCATATAAGGGGATAAGGATCCACTCTTTCCATTTACGCCTTCTTCCTCCTTTGCTTATCCATCTCCGCGCACTCGAGCTCCAGCGCCCAAGTCCGCACTTCCCACCTCAACCTTCTCCAGCCATGTCCGGAGCGGGAGGCAGGTGGATGGCCTCCTCCATCACGGAGAGGCACATCAAAAAGTTGAGGAAGGCCGGATACTTGTCAAACAACATCGCGCACCGGCTCCCAGATGAGGGGCAGCTCATCCCCAGCCCCAGGCCCCATGAGAGGGTGGTGTTCCTCCCCCATTTCCTCCGCGAACTAGGCTTCCCACTCCACCCATTTGTCCGGGGGCTCATGTTCTACTATGGCCTGGATTTTCACGATTTGTCCCCAAACTTCATCCTCAACATCTCGGCGTTTATCGTCGTGTGCGAGGTCTTCCTCCGCATCAAGCCCCACTTCGGCTTATGGCTGAAGATCTTCAATGTCAAGCCGAAGGTAGTGGGAGGCCAGTAGGCGGAGTGCGGAGGCGCCATGGTGGGCAAGATGGCCAATGTCACATGGCTCGAGGGTTCCTTTGTGGAAACCATCAAAGGGTGGCAATCGGGGTGGTTCTACATCACCGAGCCGCGTGACCCTGAATGGGCAGCGGCCCCTGAATTCCGATCTGGCATCCCCACACGGCTCACCTCATGGAAAGAGAAGGGCCAACCGTGGGGTAATTCGGCAGAGCTGACCGGACTACAAACCTGCGTCGAAGACCTGATTTACAGGAAGGTTAAACTTGTCACCGTAGTCAAGGTCATGCTCTTCCGCCGGCTCCTCCCGTGTCAACGACGTGTTTTTAATTTGTGGGAATTCGACCCGGCCCAGCACCAAACTTTGTCCAGGCTCTTCGACACAACGCACAAAGATGCCTGGAAGGTGCTTTTCAAGAGCTCCGAGGTTCACCCTCCCATTACCGAGGATCGCGGATTATGTGCGAAGCGCCAAGCCAGCGCGGTAAGCTTAGTTTACCCATTACAGGGTACTTGTTTTTCATAGTTTGACTCTATGCGGGATCTAAGCTCCCATTCCTTTAACAGGACTGGCAGAAGAAGTCCGGACAGATCGACTGTCTGGCTCCTTTGCCCGAAGGCCCAGCAGATGCCCGCTTGGTGAAGCTGCTGGTTCCGGCACCTCACGTGGTGCCGGAGAAGAAGGCCAAGAAGAAGGCCACGGGAACTCGAAGGAGCTCCCGGCACCTGGTGGTGTCGGACTCATCGCCCAACGACCCCGAAGCGCACTCATCCTCCAAAGACGAGGAGGAGGAAGAAGAAGCCTCTCCCCCTCCAACAGGGGGAGGAAAGAAAAGGAAGGCCGCCCCAATTGGGGAGGCCGGAGGGTCCAAGAAGGGGAAAACCCTTCTTCCGGACTACGCCACCGACGCCGAAGACGACGGAGAGGAGTGTCCATCCAGGGCCAAGCCCCTGGCAACATCGTAAGTATCCGGATACCAGAATAACTCGTGGCGTTCCTTTAGTGCACAACATCTTCTAATGCCGAACATAATCATGCAGTCCGCCCAAGGCCCAGCTCGACTCTTCGTCGAGCGGATCCCTGGATTCGTCGGATGTGAATAGTCTTTCACTTCCGACTGCTACCTCCCCTCGCCCCACGGACGATGCCGAGGTGGAGTCCCAGAAGGGGCCAGACCAGGAGGAGGTAGCCTCGGAGGCGCCGCAAGGCGACCTTCCGGGCTCTAGGCGCAAAGGGGATAAAACCCCAGAGGGATCTCAGTCCGGCCCTGGGCCGGACGCCGCACCGGAACCTTCAGTGGTTCCGGAGTCCGGCAGGCGGCCCCTTCGTAAGAAGGGCAAGCCTATGACACCGGTGACCTCCGTCCAACCGGAGGCACCGGATAATTTGCTGGAGGTGCTTAACGGCGCCTCCATCGACGAGGAGCACCGCACTATTATGAGTGTGGTGATACAGAAGGTTCAGTCCTGTGCCAGCCTTCTAACAGGCTTTGAGGTATGTATTTAAGACATGTAAAAATATTACCGCATAGACAGTAGCCCCTGATGCTCAGTTCGGTGTTCGGAAAGAAAAGCCGGACTGGGGATCTGAAAAGATATATGCAGGAGTCGAACATAAATATGTTAATATGGGAATGCAGGCTACGCCGCTGACCTCTGTCGCACTGACTGTGGAGGTCGATGCATTGAAGCAGAGCCTTGAGCGGTCCGAGAACGAGCTCGGCCTTGCCAAGAAGCAGCTCGAGGACAAGGAAGGTAAGTAGTATCTTATTTAAATATATAAAAATACCTGGTTGCAAATAATGACAGGACCAACGTGAATGTTACAGGGGCCACAACCGAGGTGGCGACCCTGAAGGAAGCGCTGTCCAAGGCCAAAGACAATGCGGTCACGGAGCGCACCGAGCGAGAAAAGCAGGAGGCGCGGGTGGAGGAAGTGCGGCAAGAGCTTCATGCTCTTGTGAATAAACACGAGAGATTGGAGCTTGACTCAAAGACTCGAGAGTCCGAGCTTGCCTCGACCCTTGAGAGCGCCAAATCCGCCAAGGCCTAAGCCCAAAAAGCCCTCCAGGAAATTGAGTCGATGAAGAAGATAGCGGCTGGTAAGGCATTCTTTATGCAAAGCAAGCACGTAAAAGTGAATTACTTGTTACTTACCCGAGTCCGGAGCTCTCTAGGAGCATTCGCAGATCTGCCCCACAGTGTGACCGACGCCGCCGCATTCTACCGAGCCGAAAAAGGGAGCTCGACGGAGAAAGTGTTCTGGTCCCAGTATGCTGAGGTCGGACACCCGGTGCCCTTGAGCGACCAGCTGAAGCAGCTGGTCGAGCTCCATAAGGTAGCCGAACAGGCCATGAAGGGCCTTATAGGCCGGCTGTGGCCTGGGGAGGTCCTGCCTGGGAGCTACTTTGGGCTGGTGAGGCAGCTGGTGGATGCCTGTCCACGTCTTGAAGTCATCAAGCGCTCCATATGCATCGAAGGCGCCCGTAGGGCCCTTGCCCGCGCTAAAGTGCACTGGGGCAAGCTGGATGCTGAGAAGCTGGTGACAGATGGGCCGTTGGAGGGGAAGGAGCATCGCAGGCCCGAAATGTATTATGAGGGCGTCCTGAAGGGTGCCCACCTTGTGGTGAATGAATGTACTAGGGATGTAATTTTTGAGTAAACTCGCTCGTGTTTATCCTGTGCGCTGAAAACTTGTTCATATGCACTAAGAAACGCTTGTTGAATTTAAAATATTACCTTCTATGCGGCCGTTTGTTGAATCTGAGAGATGCAAGTTGTCGGCTTCTACCCCCATGCCACGAGTGCTGGGGTGTTCGGGATAAACCTGAGCGCTCTTGTTCCCATTCTTGGGTCCTTCGAGGGAGGCGCTCAGCACAACGAACAAGGCAATCAGACTATAATGCTTTATCACTCTCACTTAGCCATAGAATTCTATAATTTTAAATTTTGGCGAAGCCCCTAGTATCCGGAAGACCGAGTTCGGGGCGCTATCCACGCCTAGGCCGTACAAAGCCAGCTCCTCGCTCTAAGCGGCATAAGTCTTTAGGAGATCGAAAACCTCTCGAACAACGACCGGCTCTCGCCCTATCATGACGGTTAGTTTTAGCTTTCTCTATTGAGGTGCTCAACACAGCTCAACTGGGGCACAATCGCAGTAGTTCTCCCAGTGCTACCTTAGACGATAAAACGGAACGTAAGGTACCAAAACATGGGAGCCGGGCAAACCCAACTATTGACCCAAGACATGATTCGGAGCTGATGCATATAATGCTATAAGTTCGGGGTGCCGCACTCGTGAGAGTGTTCGGTCTTCTCACACCATATTCTGGGGTACTTAAGCCCCTGGTGTATTGGTCGTACCAAAGTGTACGATTGCATAATGTTATAACTGAATATACTTACATAAAAAATGAATACAAGAATAGACAAGAGCTATGTATTGTTTATTAAAGGGATGCTGTGAAAGCAGAACGATACAAATAGTGTGATAAGCAAGAGATGGGATTATTTGACATGTCCCCCTCCAGGGGCAAGCTGCTGGACTTTATGTAAGACAGGTATTTAGCTCGTTAAAGAGACCACCTGGACATTCGACGCAGCTTGCTGCCTCCCTGGCTGTTGCATCGTGTGTTCGGCGATTGTACTGCCGGACAGGCCTTCCGGAGAATGGACTCCTGAAAGTAAGAAAAAAGAAATGACAAAATCGGGAGCCCCTAGTGCGGTTGAGCCGCATTTTGGGCGTGCCGTGGTTGTGCCCATTCCCTTATGCCCATGGTATTTCCAGAGCGTAATTATGTACGCGTAGCACTGGTTTCACAATTTCGCGAGGGTTGGGGTTGGGGCCGCACTGCTACACTTGCACGGAACGTGCCAGGCGGTCTTGTTGTAGGTTACTCCGGGCACGCTTGACGGTGTTCGGACGTGTAATAGTCGGACTGGAGAATTGCCTTGAGAGGCTACTTTGTACTTCCTTTGCGAGGGCCACCGTATGCTCCTCTGTTCGGAGAGAGCGTTCGGTGTTTCCATTGACCGTAATGACTCCTTGAGGGCCTGGCATCTTGAGCTTGAGGTATGCGTAGTGCGGCACCGCATTGAACTTTGCAAATGCGGTTCGTCCGAGCAGGGCGTGATAGCCACTGTGGAACGGGACTATGTCGAAGATTAACTCCTCGCTTCAGAAATTATCCGGGGATCCGAAGACCACTTCTAGTGTAACTGAGCCTGTACAGTTGGCCTCTACACCTGGTATGACGCCTTTAAAGGTCGTCTTTGTGGGTTTAATCCTTGAGGGATCTATGCTCATTTTTCGCACTGTATCCTGATAAAGCAGGTTCAGGCTACTGCCGCCGTCCATAAGGACTCTAGTGAGGTGAAATCCGTCAATGATTGGGTCTAAAACCAATGCGGCGAATCCGCCGTGGCGGATGCTAGTGGGGTGATCCCTTCGATCGAAGGTGATCGGGCAGGAGGACCATGGGTTGAACTTTGGGGCGACTGGCTCCAACGCATATACGTCCCTGAGTGCATGCTTCCGTTCCCTTTTAGGGATGTGGGTTGCGTATATCATGTTCACCGTCCGCACTTGTGGGGGAAAGCCCTTCTGTCCCCTATTGTTCGGCAACCGGGGCTCCTCCTCATCATCGCTATGCAGCCCCTTGTCTCTGTTTTTGGTGCTTAACTTGCCTGCCTGCTTGAACACCCAACAGTCCATGTTGCTGTGATTGGTTGGTTTTTCGGGGGTGCCGTGTATCTGGCACAAGCGATCGAGTATTCAGTCCAAATTGGACGGGCCCGGAGTACTTCTTTTGAATGGCTTTTTCCACTGACCGGGTTTAGAGCCTCGGAATCTTGCGTTAACTGCCGTATCCTCCGCATTGTCACCGTTAATGCAATGCTTGTGTTTGTTGTAATGCGACCTGCCATTGTTGTCCTTGGTATCCGAATTACCAGGGCTCTTGGTCATGTTATTACTACGAGCTAGCCAGCTGTCTTCTCCCGCGCAAAATCGGGTCATGAGTGTTGTGAGGGCTGCCATGGATTTCGGCTTTTCCTGTCCTAGGTGTCGGGCAAGCCATTCATCACGAATGTTGTGTTTGAAGGCTGCGTGGGCCTCTACGTCCGGACAGTCGACTATTTGATTTTTCTTGGTTAAGAACCGTGTCCAGAATTGTCTGGCTGATTCCTCTAGCTGCTGAATGATGTGGCTTAGGTTATCAGCGTCTGGTGGTCGCACATAGGTGCCCCGGAAGTTTTCATGGAATGCGGCTTCCAGGTCCTCCCAGCAACCAATTGACTCTGCCGGGAAGCTGTTAAGCCAATGCCGAGCTGGTCCTTTAATCTTGAGTGGGAAGTATTTGATAGCGTGTAGATCATCACCGTGGGCCACGTGGATATGAAGGAGATAATCCTTGATCCATACCGCAGGATCTGTCGTGCCATCGTATGATTCGATGTTACGGATTTAAAACCCTCGGGGATTTGATGATCCATTACTTCATCTGTGAAGCATAGTGGGTGTGCGGCGCCTCTGTACTGGGCTATATCATGACGTAGCTCAAATGAGCTTTGTCTACTGTGTTCGGCCTGGCCGTATTTGCCATGTCCGGCATGACGGTTATCGCCACATGCTGGGGCGCCCACGCGATCCGTAGATCGATCTTGTTTGCCTTGCCTTGTCCTCCAATATGTCTCGCAGGTCCGGCGCGTTTCCCCGTGCCTTGGTATAGCGGCGTCGGGGTGCGGCTTGAATCGATGTCCGAGAGGCCTCTCTGTCGCGGCCAAGAGGTGACCGGTCGGTCGCGTCGTGCGCTGGTGATGTAGGTTTAGGTGCTTCCTCCTCTAATCGGGGTAGCAGCCTCCGCTTTGGGTAGCTCTTGGAGGGGCGTTCAAGTTCATACTCTTCGGCCGCAAGGACTTTAGTCCATCGATCGGCTAGCAAGTCTTGGTCAGCTCTAAGCTGCTGTTGTTTTTTCTTGAGGCTGCTTGCCGTGGCCATAAGCCTGCGTTTGAAACACTCTTGTTCGACGGGATCCTTAGGCACGGCAAATTCGTCGTCTTCAAGGCTTGCCTCATCTTCGGAGGGAAGCATGTAATTATCATCCTCGACCTCCCTGTCTGCCGCTCTCTCATGAGGGCTGGCTTCTCCATCCTCCTGTGCTGAATCCTGCTGGAGGGGGTTGTCTTCGGCACTGTCCGGGGTGTTATTATCTCCCGTGCCGGAATCACCGTTTTTGCTTTGGCGGGATTTAGAGCGGCGCCACTGACGCCGGCGCTTAGGCTGCTTCTTGGAGGGGTCGTCCTCCGTTGTTCCATCGCCATTCCCTTCTTTTGGGGTGTCCACCATGTATATGTCGTATGACGAGGTGGCCTTCCAGTGCCCTAGAGGCGCTGGGTCTTGGTCATCTCCTGCATCGTCGTCCATACCGTCGATGTCTTCAGAGTCGAAATCGAGCATGTCGGTTAAATCATCGACATTGGCTATTAAGTGGGCGGTGGGTGGGCTTTGAATTCATTCGTCGTCCGCAACGCATCCTTGCTGACCATAGTCCAGCCAGGGCTCTCCTGATAAGGAAAGAGACTTTAGTGAATTCAGAATGTCGCCGAAGGGCGAATGCTGAAAGATGTCCGCGGCGGCGAACTCCATGATCGGCGCCCAATCGGATTCGATCGGCAGGGGCGCGGAAGGTTCGGAGTCCGGAGAGGAGTCCGGCACCTTGGAGTCGCGAGCTTCGCAAAGGACAAGACTGGTGTTCGGCTCGATCGCCGTAGAGGTTGCAGCCCCCGAGGCGGTGTCTAGCCATCCTTCCTTGATTGGCGCAATCGGCTCCGAACTAAGGGTCGGAGCGGACACCGGGGCGGCCTCCTGGGCACTGTTCGGCGGCAGAGCTAGATCATGTCCATCGCGAAAGTGTGGCGCGCCCGGCCGTGGCTCAAATCCGTCGAAGATCAAGTCTCCGCGGATGTCGGCCGTGTAGTTCAAGCTTCCAAATCTGACCTGATGGCCAGGGGCGTAGCTTTCGATCTGCTCCAGATGGCCAAGCGAATTGGCCTGCAGTGCAAAGCCGCCGAATACGAAGATCTGTCCGGGGAGAAAAGTCTCACCCTGGACCGCGTAGTTGTTGATGATCGGAGGAGCCATCGGGCCTAAAGATGACGACACAGAGGAACTCTCAATGAAAGCACCAATGTCGGTGTCAAAACTGGCGGATCTCGGGTAGGGGGTCCCGAACTGTGCGTCTAGGCGGATGGTAACAGGAGACAGGGGACACGATGTTTTTACCCAGGTTCGGGCCCTCTCGATGGAGGTAAAACCCTACTCCTGCTTGATTAATATTGATGATATGGGTAGTACAAGAGTAGATCTACCACGAGATCAGAGAGGCTAAACCCTAGAAGCTAGCCTATGGTATGATTGTTGTTTGTCCTACGGACTAAAACCCTCCGGTTTATATAGACACCGGAAAGGGCTAGGGTTACACAGAGTCGGTTACAATGGGAGGAGATCTACATATCCGTATCGCCAAGCTTGCCTTCCACGCCAAGGAAAGTCCCATCCGGACACGGGACGAAGACTTCAATCTTGTATCTTCATAGTCCGGGAGTCCGACCAAAGGTCATAGTCCGGCCATCCGGACACCCCCTAATCCAGCACTCCCTCAGGCACCGCGATGCTTTGCCCTTGTCTTGTTGGACCACCGAATATGGCATCCAAACGAGTCGAGGTGCATACTTCATTGCATCGGGTCTCATTTGTCGTATGGGTGGCATGTTCCTTGGCTTAGCAGACCACCGAATATGGCGTCTAGCTGAGACGGGGCATCAACCACGCCCTGCCATTATGTTACCTTTCTTCGGCCCCACGGCGTGATCCTTGTTTTGGCAGACCACCGAATACGGCATCTAGCCAAGATGAGGCATCCACCACGCCCCTCTAAGATGTTACCTTCCACGCTCTTGTGAGGCGGAGTCTTTGCCTTCATAGATTGTCGTAACCTCGGCATCTAGTCGATACGAGGCACCTACCACACTGGCATTGTCGATATGAGCGAGCATTGGTTTTACACCGATGCTGATCTCCATAAGAATACTCCCGTGAGGCAAACCCCTTGCGTACCCCGACGAAACTGCTACATCGTCAAGAAGTCTGAGCAGAGCAGGACCCATGCAACTTCAACACCGACAACATCAACGCTGTCAAGACCGACGAGGCGCGACGGCGAGGGTGTACGTGGCCATATTTTGAGTGGCACGTGTACCGACGAGGACACGGGCTTTGCCGCCGCCCACACCACACACACACACACCATCATCATCATGCATGGAGAATGTGAAGCAAAGACGACGAAGATGACCACAAGGCTTAATCGGAGGTATCTCGCGGAGCAACCCGCGGGAGCAATTAACCGGTAGCTTTTCGAGGCACCGGGAACCAGGAGACCGCTGTTGACACCAAATTTTGGCACGGTCAAGAACTTATTTAAGATGGCTTCAAATGGAGAAGTGTTCTACATTAAAGAGTTCTTTATTGTTGATATGAACATCTTTGAAGTTTGGGCCATCGCCGTCCGGTTTCATCTCGAAGGCCGAAACTATGCTCAAATTACTAAGATCTTATATTCAGAGTACAGTTTGGCCGTTAGGCCCCCAAGAAGACGTCAAATGAAAACATTATCTACACGAATTGTCTTCGTCTCGTCGAAACGGTCGATTTTGATATAAAAATCGTGCCAATCCGAGTTCTTATGCAAAAGTTAGAGCCGAAAATGCGCGGCTGTATCAGGATGGCCACACACTCCGGGAATGATCATCCGGGTTTTGGGTTTCTCCGAGGACGGCCAGACACTCCGGGGTTGTTTGTGCGGGTTTTGGATTTTTCTGCCGCAGACTTAGAAAGACAGCCTAAAACCCCCTCAAGATGGCCTCTGATGAAAAAACGTTCAACATGAAAGTTGTTCGTCTCGTCGAAATGGTTAATACTGCTTTTGGGCTTGTTTCCATCTGAGGTCGTTTACTACCAGAAAAAGGACCCGCAAGGTGCAGCCAGTTTAAACCGAACAGTTTTGGATAGTTCGGACAAAACCAATCCGAATTTGACTAGGGTTTTGGATGTGAATCCAAGCCTTTTCCTTGCACGGGAAGTCCAGCCGCCTCTTATATATCTAAGGGGTGACGGCCGATTAAACAACACACAATCGAACAATTCATCTACCACTTTTTATCTTTTATCTTTTCTCCTTAACCCTAGTTCTTCTTCTTCCTCGTTCTTTGTTTGTTCTTCTTCATTGTAGGGCGGCGAACCTCGAGGCCCTGGGGGCGGTCAGGCCGACCTAGGGCAGCCCATAGCCGCCGCGCGCCCTGACGGGGTCCCTCCCGGGCGTGTGGGGTTTCGGGTCCTCAAAAGCACCCGCCGGATTGCCTGCGTACCGCGCTTCCGGCCGGGTCTCCTTGGACGTGAGCTGCGGTGCATCACCCTCGGCGTCAAAGGTACACGGTGACAGTTCATGTGCGAACACACTTTTTGGCGACTCCGCTGGGGACGAAGCTTCGAACGGTCTCCGACCCGTTCATGCTACGAAGAGATCGTCATCTATGTTTTGCAGTCTACAAAGGTAATATGAGTACCCAATCCCTTTATGTAGATACAAATAATTCATATGGTGTTACTAGATCGTTCAATGAGTATACTCTATCAGCCAACCCTAGTTTTTTCAATCATGCAACTAACGACGTGCAAGGGTCGATTCAAAGTAATTTATATACTTCAACTTCTTATGATATTAGTAACATGCACCATATGTATCCCAACTCACATGCATCGGCAACCCAGCAAATTCATATGCCGATGAGCAACATGATGAGTTCGATTAATCAATTTGAAACACCCCAAGTTAGAATTTCCAATGCCATGCAAGAAAGTGTTTCACCCTTTTATTCATCGGCAACTAATATGCAATATAGTAATCCAACCATGCCGATGAATGAGAGAATTGTCCATGCTACTAGTGGCTATTCGGCCAGTTACTCTCAACCTCATATTCTACACCTCATGTTAGTAATTCTTCGGCACAATACACAACTGTAGATGCTCATAATTCGGCTTCACACCTTCCTCGTTATAGCCGAATGAATGTAAATTTTATAGGAGCGGTTGTGCCCGATATTGTAGAAGATGAGGTAGTGGTGGCTGCATTGAAGAGTTTAGCCCAAAATAAGAGAATTAGTACTCTTTGCCTTGAACTACATGAAAATGGGCTATTTCCTGATTATGCCGCAATAAAAGCTAGAGTTTTGCAAGAAGATGAATCTTTGCCAATTGATAAAATTGACGAGCAAAAGTATGGTCTTACAACAATGCATATGCCTTCACCTAGTACTACATCTTATTATACACGCCCTACACAATTGCAAAATTTTGGCAACACCCGTGTATCATTGACGAAAGAATCTAAAAGCATTGGGGGGCAATAATATCCGGAGTGGGCTGAAATTGAGAAAAAGCTTAAAGCCAACTTTGCCACTCGTCGCCAGAAACAAATAGAAAAAGAATTGGCTCAGATAAAAGAAGCATTGCCAATTGGTAGTATCAATGAAAAGAAGGATGATTCGGAACTTGAAAGTGCTTCGGTTGAAAAAGCCGAATCAAGTAGTATATATTTTGAATCCATCAAATCCAAAGAGGCAAGCATTATTGAGAAAGGGCATGACAAGCATAGCAAAACAACCATGCTTGATTTTTCTGAAGTTAATGGAACCTATTTTCTGCCCTATGAGTTCCGTGCCATTGACAAGCCTCAAGGACAAAAACAAGTAGCTGAACAAAGTTCGGCTGACATGGATCTTCAAAGCAATGATGCACGGAATCAAGAAAAAGATGATGACAAGGTGTTGGGGAGCCATCCAAAGACGGAGCAAGATCTTCTTCAAGTGGCACCACCATCATGCTCTCCCAACATATTTGAAGAGGTATGCATAGCGAGTAATTTACCTATTTTTAGATTTGGTCAGAACTTTATTGTTGATGCATCTATTAGAAAAATCCTCATAAGTAATTTTGAAAGAGCAATGAAGAAGGGTAATTTACTTGTTAGCAATAAAATTGTTACGGAACATATTGGTCAACCCATTGCGCCATTTATAAAGACCGATAATGACTTATTGTTACAACCAAAGCTTTCCGTGTTTCTTTGTCTAAAGTTTATATCTAGTTGGGTAGCTTTGCTTATTTTGTACTTGGCTTGCACTTGGTCTCAACTGAGACATGTATGTTCTAAATATCTTCATTTCAGAAATTTAAAGCCAATGTTAAAATCTTTTGGGAAAACCGATGCTAGTATAGTTTCATATTTAAGGACATCGAAAAATGAATGCGAAAGAGCATTCATAGCCGAATGGGAAGATGCCAAATCTGAATTATTTGTTTGCTTAACTCCAAAGCCGTTCTCACAAAAAGACCAGCTAGAAAACAAAAGGTATACCTTCGATTCAAGCATGTGTGATCAAATATTTGATTTGTTGCTAAAAAATAATTACATAAGAATTCTTGATCACCATGTCAAGCCATCAATCCAAGGATGAATGTATTGTAAGTTGCATGATTCGTTCAAACATAGTTTTGAGGATTGCAATATGTTTCGTCAAATAGTTAAATCGGCCTTTGATAAAGGACGATTGAAATTTGTTGAGACGCCAAAAGATGGCTAGTCTATTTCGATTGGTCCCGATGGTAGAAAGTTTTTGCATCGGCTGCTTCAAGCCGATCCATTGAAAGAGAAGGTAAAAACTGCAGGTGATGGGATTAAGCTTTCAAATAAAGAAGTTGTTGAAGAGCATAATGAACATAATCTTGAGGGCGAGAATTCCATCAAAGCTACAATGGAGATGCCAAGGACTGGGGGGAAGCAAGCAAATCCAATGATCGATGAAAGCAAACAAAAAGAAAACAAAGGCCGAAATAAGCGCAAGTGTAAGAGATTAAAGATCACCTTCGCTGAACTATTGGATAAATATCAAAAGAAGAGTGAAGAGAAGAATAATTATCGGCTGAATCATGCAAAGAAACCAAGATCATCCCCAAGGCGCAAATATAAGGATCGGTATTGGCAAAGTGAGAATTTGTATGCAACATATTCATATCCTTATTTTGGGCCGCCAATGCCAATGCCGTGGATGCCTCCCTATGCTCATGTAGATCCATATCTATCATGGGACATGTATGATACAAGGGCACATTCTCCATCTTATTTTAGACCATCTCACCAATATTATGCAGCTCCGAGAAAAACAATATTTGAACAATCACATGTTAAAGTCAGTTTCAATCATAAGGAATCGGTCCGGAGCTCAAGGAAGAAGAAAGAGGTAGTCAAACAAGTTTACCGCGTTAAAAGAGATGGTCGTAAGAGTGCTACTTCGAATTTGATCTCAAATGAAAAAGAGCCAATGAAAGTATTGACATTGGCTACTACAGGTAATGAGATGAAGCAATCAATTGTTAAGATTCAAAGTGCCAAATCTGAAGAAAAGAAGTTGAGAGTGCACAAGGTCAAAAAAGAATTGCCATTGGTCAAAACAGAATCACAGCCGAGATGCCCACTCGGCTTATCGTATTGGAAAAAGAAGGAATTACAAAATCTTAGTGCACAAGAGCTGAGAAAGAGGAACATGGCATGGGTTCCCAAGAGGTTCAATCAAAATAAAAACGATGTGCATGCTTCAATTGCAACAAGTACAGTAAAAGTGAAGAAAGAGAAGGATGGAAGCAACAAACAATTAAGCCGAAGGTGTGCATCACAACATCAAAATCTTTGGTTAGCACATCATCCATTTTCTTCAACAATGCCATTGATCCCTTTGCCATGGAATTCATCCACAGGTATGATCAGTTACCCTCCATAGACTTATTTTGATCCATGGATGCAACATAATTTTCTATATGATGACAGAGTATTACCAAATCACTATACATTTGGTTAGTTTCATTTTTGTTGCTAATACAAAGGAGCCGAAATATTTTATTGCTATTTTATTTGTTTATTTCGGCTATACATGCTTTAGTGGATGAATTCTACATGGACCTCATGGTAATGGCCGGTACTTAACTATCGTCCTAAGAAACTATCTGATCATGGCCGGTGTGGAATTCTAACATCGTCCTTAGTTAAATTGAAGACCGAGACAAGGTACATGTTAAGTGATATTAGCCTTGTCTCTCTAGTACTATGGAGATTATATTTTGATGGTTCAATTCGTAGCAATGGCCAAAGTGTCAGTGTTGTTCATATATCTCCATATGGTGTTATTTTTGTGAAGCCTCATGCCACTTAAAATATTTTTGCACAATAATCAAAGTCGAATATGAAATTTTATTCGGTTTAGAACTTTTGGTTGCAATAGGTGCTATACAGATTGAGGCTTTCAGTGATTCGTTATAAGTAGTGCAACAAATATCCAAGATTTATCAATGTTTTGACGAATCACTTATAGTTTATCTTGGGATATGTCTAGATGCAAAATTTACCTTGGGTTACTTTAATATCCTTCATATATCTGGACATGACAATTGGAGAGAGTTGGCATAGCAAGCATCCGGCTACCATGTCCATCATGGTGTATTGCACATCTATCAACAGTCGATGCTTATTCTTGCCAACATAGGTAAGGCCGAATTGGAGCTCACCACCTCGGCCACTAATGCAACTTTTATGTAGGCAAAGAAAGGATTGGAGGAAGTTCATTCTTGATTATCTGCAAAATCCTAGCGAAAGGGTGAATAATATGGTTCAGAGGATGGCTTTGAGATGCATATGTATGGAACCTTATCATCGGATTGTTATATAAGTTGAGAAGTTTTCACCCAAGTTGCATCAAGAGGTTCAAACAAGCAATGACTGATATATACTTATCATCTTAAGCACATACAAATGGCCGATGGAGTGTTGACATCATCCTCAGAGTAAGATATGTGCAAATAATTTTCCGGCACACAAGCTTTGCCGAAAAACAGGGGGGGCATGTGTTGACACCAAATTTTGGCACGGTCGAGAACTTATTTAAGATGGCTTCAAATGGAGAAGTGTTCTACATGAAAGAGTTCTGTATTGTTGATATGAACATCTTTGAAGTTTGGGCCATCGCCGTCCGGTTTCATCTCGAAGGCCGAAACTATGCTCAAAGTACTAAGATCTTATATTCAGAGTTCAGTTTGGACGATTAGGCCCCCAAGAAAACCTCAAATGAAAACAATATCTACACAAATTGTCTTCGTCTCGTTGAAACGGTCGATTTTGATATAAAAATCGTCCCAATCCGAGTTCGTATGCAAAAGTTAGAGCCGAAAATGCCCGGCTGTATCAGGATGGCCACACACTCCGGGAATGATCATCCGGGTTTTGTGTTTCTCCGAGGACGGCCGGACACTCCGGGGTTGTTTGTCCGGGTTTTGAATTTTTCTGCCGCAGACTTCGGAAAACAGCCTAAAACCCCCTCAAGATGGCCTCTGATCAAAAAACGTTCAACATGAAAGTTGTTCGCCTCGTCGAAACGGTTAATATTGCTTTTTTGCTCGTGTCCATTGGAGGTCGTTTACCACCAGAAAGAAGACCCGCAAGGTGCAGCCAGTTTAAACCGAATAGTTTTGCAAAGTTCGGACAAAACCAATCCGAATTTGACTAGGGTTTTGGACGTGAATCCAAGCCTTTTCCTTGCATGGAAAGTCCAGCCGCCTCTTATATATCTAAGGGGTGACGGCCGATTAAACAACACACAATCGAACAAATCAATCTACTACTTTTTCGTGTTCATCTACTTTTTGTCTCTCCCTTGTATTTTTCTTCTTGTTCTTCGCTAGTTCTTCATGCTGGAGGGCTGCGGATCCACGAGGCTCTAGGGGCGAGCGAATCGACCTGGAGCAGCCCATAGCCGCCGCGAGCCCTGACGGGGTCCCTCCCGGGCAAGCAGGGCTTCGGGTCTGCAAAAGCACCCGTCGACTGTCTTGTGTACCGCGCTGTCGGTCGGGTCTCCTTCAACGTGAGCGGCGGTGCATCACCCTCGGCGTCGAGGATACACGTGAAGTGTTCGTGTGTCAACAACCGCACATCGCCATAGTCAGGCAGGCCGCGCTAGTAGGCCACGGAGCGCAACCATTTTTTTAGGGGATCTTGTAATTTTGTTCATCCAAAGAGATAAATGAAATACTTGTTTACCGTATCACTTTTCTTTGTGTACTACGGTATACTGGCACGCCCGCATTTTTTTCTTTTTTCCCGGCGCATGAGAGAAATCCATACTCCTTCCCTTCCCTTCTACCGGAATGCACATTAATATTTTTCTCGTGTCAAACAAATTGGCACGCCCGGTGGGACATGGTTCTCCTCCCATCTTTGCGTCGCTGTGGTCGTCGATTTTTTCGTCAAGATCTTCTCCAACAATATGAGATGGTGCCAACCCGTGGGTGCAATTTTCATTTGCCTCATCATCGTCGAGCATTGGAGGCCAGATTCGTGTCCATGAGATGCTACTGTCTGGGGGCAATACTGTGATCCTAGGGCAATGGAGCGGGTGCATGCTCTATGCCTTAAGTTCTTCACTAGAGGGGGCACAAGCGACACGTGCACCAAGGAGATGTCCCTATGATGGCAGCATGGAGGGCGAGCCTATGGTTGCGGCATACTCACTCGGTAGCACACGTGCCCTAGCTCCATCTCTGGCAGTCGTGCAATGGGGATACAACCTGCGATGGCAGCGTCTGCGGGGCACATGGAGAAGTTGCGCCAACAGGGACGGGCACCCACGATGGTGGCGTCACACGGTCCACAAGAAGGTCATACTGTGCCTGGCTCGATGGACACGCTGAAGGCGGCAACGCCATGCTACAAAAGGCATAAGAACGCATTTTTCCTCTGTTTTATTTTTTTTCTTGTAGAAGGGCATGCATCGGAGGAAGTTTGTCTACATGGGATCGGCTCGCATCTGGCGGAGACTCATTGAAGGGAGGCAACCCAGCCGGGAGGAGATTGCCAGATGCCCGTGGCGGTAGCGTCAAGGAGGGCGCACCCGACAGAGCATAGCTCACAGTGGCGCCACGCCGGTGGTGGTGTGAACTACGTCCAAGCTTGAAGACGCACCAATGAAGGCGACCAGGGGAGTTGCGGAAGAGGCCCGGGCATACACTGGGTGCACGCTCCCATGGCGACTACGGATAACGCTAGAAAAGGCAGCGACGCCGATGTAGGCATCACGCCAAGGAGGATGGTGTGCAGGGTACACCGGTAGCCGAGGCGGACGCGGATGACGTGCCGGCGATAGTGACAGCGATGCCGGACGGACGCCGGAGAATCAGCCAGCGATGCATCCTCCAATCTACTCGGACACGCTATATCTACCCATATGACATATACGGCGGCGGTAAGAACACACGTCAGCGGAAGTTTTGGACAATGCACCGAGCGGAGGAAAAGGCCGAGGAGGCAACGACGCGGCCACGCACGTGGTGCCGTGTAGATCGCGCTCATTGGAGACATCACATCCCGACCTTGGCTATGCGTGCGCTAGGAGGGAGCAGGTCAAAGGAAACGCATGAGATCGCGGACGCGTTCGCCCGCGGCACCGTGCTGGCACCGGTGCCCTCGCCCACACATCTTGAGTGCTGGATTCCACGGACACGCCATGCAAAAGCTATGAAGCACCGATACGGCGACATCGATACTGCGATACGGATACGGGGATATGGGATACGGCAATTTTTAAAAACAGCAATACGGCGATACGGCGAGTATATATAAATAATTAATAAAATGCCATATTATCAGCCTCCAAAAGAAAATGCCATATTATGAAGACAATGAATTGAATACCTGAGATGAGATCAAATACCGCCCATTTGTTGCATCCACGCCTCTTTCTCAATGACTAAATGACCATCACTTTACTTAATCCTCGCCTCTTGGATGACTGAATGACCATCAATTTACTGAATCCTCGTAGTACTTGCATGCAGCAGCGGCCAGCGCCAACCAGCAACCAGCAAACACGCACACATACATAATAAGCACGCATGCATGGCGGTACAAGCACACACAGCCAGCACAGCCGAGGCAGAGGCGAGTCCACACGGTGGTGAGCGACTTCAGCCGGTGGCGGCGGCAACGACGAACGACTCCAGTCGGCGGCGGCGATGCACTCACCCGCGAATACTCGATCCAATCTGCCGCCCGAGCGAACTGAGTGCGCTAGCTGTTTATGGTCACGAGTCGGCTTGTACCTGGCTTCCCGTATCCCTGACGTGTCGGCGCCGTCCCGGCGGCTGTATCGGCATTTTTTCGTTCTTTTTAAATCGAAAAACAGGATACTCCATGGATACGGGTATCGAAGGCGTATCTGACGTATCGAAGTATCGGGAACATATTATACGCCGATACACAGCTTCTGGACGTATGGGTGCTTCGTAGTGCAGAAGAGCATGCCATGCATGTTAAGGTATGTTCGTTCTGTTTTCTATATTGCAGATGGCCTTCCAGTGAACATGGGTGAAGCACGGTCCCATGTGTGGCCATGCATGCGTGCACAAGCTCGTGAGAAATTCCAGCGGCCACACATGCTACTCATGTTGGCAGGAGAGTACCCTGATCGGCCCTCTAGATGCTGATACTGGACCCAAGGAGATGGACAGAGGGGAGCGGCAACACATAGTACGGCCCACACGCAGAAGAAATGAAGAGGCGGCGACTGTAGGCATGCAGATAGAGTATGTGGGCACCGCACCGAGGAGGACCACACGCTGGGTGCACTCATAGCCGGGATGGTCACGGATGACATGCTGGCGTCCGACGATGACGGGCGTCCGTCTGCAAGGCCGGCGAAGCTTCCGTTCATATTGGCTGCCACACACTAGATCAACACAAGTATGGTTCGATGGAGGATGCACACACAGCCAGAGGCAGTGATACGCGCACCAATGGATGTCACGCCGAGGAGGGTCCTGCACCGGGCGTACTCGGAGTCAGCACGGTAGCCATAGATGATGTAACAGCGGCTGCTGAGCCATGCACGCCGACGCCTAGCGCGCGCCGCGGAACAGGCCGGCAGTGCCTCCTTCCGCGGGTGCCCACACATTACATTGGTTACACATGCCAGCGGAGGCCGCAAACAGCGCAACAACTACCGCAGAGCCATGGACGCCGACGTCGGACGCATGTCGGAGAAGTGGCCGCGACGCTTTCTTCTATCTGCAACAACACTCACATTCGGAAGTAGCTCGTGCCTCCCATATACACCAACATCCTACACCAATGCATACGACATACAGAAGTAGCGAAGGCATCCATCATCAAGTGAAACACTTGCACACGCCGGAAGGAGGAAGCTAGCGTCCAAGCAAGCAATGATGCATAGCGAACCCCAATGGACAACACACACACTCATGCCGAGGCAGCGACACCACGCTGCCAATATAAGCCGCGCCAAAGGGAAGCCGTAGAAGAGGCCCTAGCACTTGACGCACTTGTACCCAAGGCAATCGTGGACGATGCTCCGGTGGCAGCGCCCCATGGTCGGACCACGACATCGACGAATGCTTGCCGGAGACCTCATCGGTAGTGTCTTCTTCCATGCATGCTTCCACAACGACAGTGGCAAGGCTACCGGCGATTTGCTCGCTAGATGGCCACCCCTCAAGTCGCGGCGATCGAGCCCGACGAATTTCACTGCTGCCCAGTCGACTTGTCGACTGGTTCTGCAGATACGTTTTCCGAGAGCAGGAGCCGTGACCCCGCGGCAGAAGTTCTCGTGGTCGACTCCCGTCGTAGCCCACCCGGGTTTCGCTGCAACGGCGGAACGGTGACGGCGATGGCCCGTCATTCGGCCACGAGGAGTACGAGCCCCAAGCTCTCAATTCGCAGCAGAGGGAAGAGGTGCACTGCCGCAACATGGAGGCCCTCCAGACCCCCATCACAGGGGAAACCGCCGAGGCTCGGGCCTTGGAGGCTGCGCGCCTGGCCACGCTGGCTGAGCGCACACATTTGGAGAATCTCCAACATTCTCTCAATGAACAAGCCCGTCGACTGATCCCCGAATCCAGTCGACGACAGTTGTTTCCGCCTGAACCTCAAGTATACCGCACTCCGATCCAGAATCTTACAGCTGCTGCATGTATAGCAGAGTCTATTCAGTCGTCCCGTTCAGAAGCTGGAAGAGGCTTGGAACAGATCCGAGCGTTGCTCCGAGCAGAAGGAGAGCTGAACTTCGTCGTTTCCTAGTCGCGGTACAGGATCCATAGCAGGTCAGTAAGGGCAGATATAGTTCAGTCGGCACACAGTCTTAGGTCGCCTTTGCGATGTGAAGATCGCGGTCACCGTCGAGATCGGCACCTGGGAAGAGCTCATGGAGAGTTTGATCGTGAGTACGCCCGTGACAACCACCGTTGAGTGCCTTCGCCCCTTCCCAGGGATGGGTTGTACACGCCCCGGCGGTATGACGACAGGCGCCCGTATGGTAATGACCGCAGAGTTCCAGCCGACCCAAGAGAGCCTGGGTTCGACGCAAGGTTAGTCCTTGTACAAGTTTTGGTCGACCGGAACATAGCATACAAAGAAGGGTTGGATAGAGACAGGCCCGGTGGAAGCAGGGTACACGTTTCTGGCCGTGAGTGTTTCGAAGAGCCATCCGAGCCACTGAGATCCATCACAACTTCAGATTGGCGACTGGCGCCAGTAAGTTCACAGGGGAGTCGAAACCTGACACTTGGTTGGAGGATTATCGAGTGGTTGTGCATACTGGTGGCGACAATGGCGAGGTGGCCATGAATCACCTTCCTTTGATGCTTGAAGGTTCTGCCAGAGCTTGGCTGAATCAGTTGGCCCCTGGAAGCATCTTCAATTGGGATGAATTGGCCCGAGTGTTTACCAAAACATTTGAGGACACCTGCAAGAGACCTGCTGGTTTGAAAGAATTGCAGCATTGCGTGCAGAAATAGAATGAGACTTTGAGAGACTATATCCAGAGATGGACTACTCTTCACCACACGGTGGAGAATGTATCAGATCACCAAGTAGTCTGTGCCTTTAAAGAAGGCGTTCGCTATAGAGAGCTCAATCTGAAGTTCGGTCGGACCGGAGACATGACTCTGACTCGGATGATGGAGATTGCCACTCGGTATGCTAACGGCGAAGAAGAGGACCGACTCCGGAGCGGCAAGAACAGACTAGTCGCCCAGGACACCAGAGGAGGAAACTCCAGTCGGAAGCAGCAACGAAAAGCTGAGGCTGCGGGCCCTGCTGAGGCAGTAGTTTTGTATCAAGGGAAGTTCAAAGGGAAGCCTAAAGGGCCTTGGACCCCTAAAAAAGTGAAAGATCACGCTGGAAATGATGTGCTTGATTTGCTGTGTCATATACACACCAAAAAGGATGAAGAGAGGAATCTGATTCTTCCCAAGCATACCACTCGACAATGTCGACTCCTGATTCAGAGCTTCCGAGAGAGCCAGCCCAGTGAAAAGGACAAAGAATCTGATAAGGAGGAAGACAAATAGGAAGATGATGGTTATCCCAATGTTAATGCCACCTTGGTGCTTTTTGCTGACCTCGAGAGCAAAAGTCGACTGAAAGTTATTAACAAAGAGGTGAACATGGTTGCTCCGGCAATGCCAAGATATTTGAAGTGGTCAAAAACCCCTATTACATTCGACCAGTCTGACCACCCCCCACACGTTGCTACCCCTGGACGGCAAGCGTTGGTGGTCGACCCAGTCGTTGGGGGCACCCGACTGACCAAGGTTTTGATGGACGGTGGCAGTGGATTGAATATATTGTATGTTGAGGCCCTCCAGGGGATGGGCATTTCGATGTCCAAGCTCAGTGAGAGCAACATGAGATTTCATGGTATCATCCCAGGAAAGAAAGCCGATTCACTCGGTGAGATCACTCTTGATGTGGTTTTCAGTGATTCCAAGAATTACCACAAGGAAAAGTTGACGTTTGAGGTAGTTGATTTTGACAGTGCTTATCATGCCATTCTAGGCAGACCTGCTTATGCTAGTTTCATGGCTCGACCATGCTATGTGTACCTCAAGTCAAAGATGCCTGGCACCAGAGGCGTGATCATGGGCACTGGAAATCGGCAGAGAGAGGAAGATTGTCTCTAGAATGGTTCAAAGATCGCCGATGAGAAGATGACAATAGTAGGGTTTCAGGAATACCAGAAGAATGCAGATCCGAGTGATTTTCTGCATGCCAAGAGGCCTGCCTCGGAGTCCGCATTTCAGTCGGCCGGCGAGACAAAGCCGGTTCACATTCACCAGACCGATCCCAATGCCGCTCCGACCCATAACTTAGCAACACTCGACAGAAAATAGGAAGAAGCGCTCATTGGTGACCCACAAGTATAGGGGATCTGTCGTAGTCCTTTCGATAAGTAAGAGTGTCGAACCCAACAAGGAGCAGAAGGAATTGATAAGCGGTTTTCAGTAAGGTTTTCTCTGCAAGCACTGAAATAATAGGTGATAGATAGTTTTGTGATAAGATAAATAATAACGAGCAAAAGTAAATAAAGTAAATAAGGTGAAGCAAGGTGGCCTAATCCTTTATGTAGCAAACGATAAGCCTGGACAAATTCTAATAATAATGAAGGAGCTCCCGAGGGCACATTGGGAATTAGCGTCAAGCTAGTTTGATCACGTTTATATGATTCGGGTTCGGTACTTTGATAATTTGATATGTGGGTAGACCGACACTTGGGTACTGCCCTAACTTGGACAAGCATCCCACTTATGATTAACCCCTATTGCAAGCATCCGCAACTATAAAAAGGAGTATTAAGGTAAACCTAACCACAACATTAAACATATGGGTCCATATCAACCCCTAACGAAGTAACTCATAAACTAGGGTTTAAGCTTCTGTAACTCTAGCAACCCATCATCTACTTATCACTTCCCTATGCCTTCCTCTAGGCCCAAATAATGGTGAAGTGTCATGTAGTCAATGTTCACATAACACCACTAGAGGAGAAACAACATACATCTCATCAAAATATCGAACGAATACCAAATTCACATGACTACTAATAGCAAGACTTCACCCATGTCCTCAAGAACTAGAGTAACTACTCACAAAGCATAAGCATGTTCATGATCAGAGGTGTAATAATATGCATTAAGGATCTGAACATATAATCTTCCACCAAGTAAACCAATAAGTATCAACTACAAGGAGTAATCAACACTATAGCAACCCACAGGTACCAATTTGTGGTTTTGGATACAAGATTGGATACAAGAGATGAACTAGGGTTTGAGAGGAGATGGTGCTGGTGAAGATGTTGATGGAGATTGACCCCTCTCGATGAGAGGATCGTTGGTGATGACGTTGGTGATGATTTCCCCCTCCCGGAGGGAAGTGTCCCCGACAGAACAGCTCCGCGAGAGCCCTAGATTGATTCTGCCAAGGTTCCGCCTCGTGGCGGCGGAGTTTCGTTCCGTAAGCTTGCCCACGAATTTTTCCAGGAAAAAACCCTTCATATAGCAGAAGATGGTCGCCGGAAGCCCACCAGGGGGGCCAGGAGATAGGGGCGCACCCTACAGGGGGGCGCCCCCTGTCTCCTGGACGAATGCCAAATTCACATGACTACTAATAGCAAGACTTCACCCATGTCCTCAGGAACTAGAGTAACTACTCACAAAGCATAAGCATGTTCATGATCAGAGCTGTAAGAATATGCATTGAGGATCTGAACATATAATCTTCCACCAAGTAAACCAATAAGTATCAACTACAAGGAGTAATCAACACTACTAGAAACCCACAGGTACCAATTTGTGGTTTTGGATACAAGATTGGATACAAGAGATGAACTAGGGTTTGAGAGGAGATGGTGCTGGTGAAGATGTTGATGGAGATTGACCCCCTCTCGATGAGAGGATCGTTGCTGATGACGTTGCTGATGATTTCCCCCTGCCGGAGGGAAGTGTCCCCGGCAGAACAGTTGCGCCAAGGTTCCGCCTCGTGGCGGCGGAGTTTCGTCCTGTAAGCTTGCCCATGAATTTTTCCAGGACAAAACCCTTCATATAGCAGAAGATGGTCGCCGGAAGCCCACCAGGGGGCCCAGGAGATAGGGGGCGTGCCCTAAAGGGGGGCACCCCCTGTGTCCTGGACAGGGTGTGGGCCCCCTGGCCTATTTCTTTTGCTCATAATTCCTTAATAAATCCAAAAAGTGGTTTCGTGGAGTTTCAGGACTTTTGGAGTTGTGCAGAATTGGTTTCCAAGGTTTTGCTCCTTTTTCAGCTAGAATTCCAACTGTCGGCATCCCCCCTCTTCATGGTAAACCTTGTAAAATAAGAGAGAATAGCCATAAGTATTGAGATATAATGTGTAATAACAGCCCATAATGCAATAAATATTGATATAAAAGCATGATGCAAAATGGACGTATCAACTCCCCCAAGTTTAGACCTCGCTTGTCCTCAAGCGGAAACCGAGATCGATAAATATGTCCGCATGTTTAGAGATAGAGGTGTCGATAAAAATAAAATACGGACAGGAGGGCATGATGATTATTATAATAACAGCAGCATATATATATATTTTGTCATATGATTTCCTATGTTCAAGTAATAAGCAATTCACAATGTCAAGTATGGTTCATAAACTTCATTGGGAACTAACCAACTATAATCTCAGTCATTGAAGCAATTGCAATTTATCGTAACATCAGAAAGAGTCAATAATAGAGCTTTTCAGCAAGATCACATACTCAGCTATCTCTTAGTCCCCCATAATTGTTAACACTCACGCAGTACTTGTGGTTATAGAGTTTCAGCCGGACACTGAGAAAGATAGGGGCTTTTTATGCTGCCTCCCAACATATTCACCTTTAGGTGATGTCAACAATAATAGCCTATGCCAACTTACATTTAATTTGATATATGTATCATGACCTTTCTAACACGAGGAGCTTGCCAAAGAATAAAATGAAAAAGGTGGAAGGGTGAGGATCACCTTGACTCAAGCAAAAAGTAAAAACATAAAGTAAAAGATAGGCCCTTCGGAGAGGGAAGCAGAGGTTGTCATGCGCTTTTAGGGTTGGATACACAAAATCTTAATGCAAAAGAACGTCACTTTGTATTGCCCCTTGTATGTGGACCTTTATTATGCACTCTGTCGCTTTTATTACTTCCACAACAAGTTCGTACAATGCTTATTTTCTCTGCATTAATAAGTCATGCATATTTAGAGAGCAATTTTTATTGCTTGCACCGATGACAACTTACTTGAAGGATCTTATTCAATCCATAGGTAGGTATGGTGGACTCTCATGGCAAAACTGGGTTTAAGGGAGTTTGGAAGCACAAGTAGTATCTCTACTTGGTGCAAGGAGTTTTGGCTAGCATGAGGGGGAAAGGCAAGCTCAACATGTTCAGAAGGTCAATGACAATATACTTTAACTGAGATGTTGGAAAACATAAACCATTATGTTGTCTTCCTTGTCCAACATCAATTATTTTAGCATGTCATACTTAGTGAGTGCTTCACAATCATAAAGAATGTCCAAGATAATATATCTATATGTGAACCCCTCTTTCCTTATCACTTCCTATTAATTGCAACGATGACCAAGGCTACGTTCATCAACTCTCAACAATTTTTATGCCTCATACTTTCTATGTGTGAAGTTATCACTATCCATAAGATCAATATGAACTCTTTTGTTCTTTCTACTTTCTCAAGATCATAGCAACATAGCAAAGCCCTTGACTCAACACTAATCTTTATTATAGATAGCACACGGACTCGCTTACAAAAAGAGATCACAACGAAAACTCAAAACTACTTGATACTAAAACTTCAATCTACTAGATCAAGATACTACTAAAAGGATCGAACTAAATAAAGCGGTAAAAATAGGAGTGTGATGGTGATACGATACCGGGGCACCTCCCCCAAGCTTGGCAGTTGCCAAGGGGAGTGCCCATACCCATGTGATTATTTCTCCTTCTTCACGGTTGGTACTGTGATCTTCTTGGCGATGATGCCCTTCAGGATACGGTTCTCCTCCTCGAGCTTATTGATTTGTCGTTTGAGGTCCAAAATTTCTTTATGGAGCTTGCCGTAACAGCCAAGGCTCCTTTTACCCAAGGATGCTGCATAGCTTCTGGAGAACACATGAAACTCTTTTTCATATTTTCATAAGAAAGAAATCTAGAGTTGGAAGGGATGACCGATGCAGGGACAGCCAGGCTAGGTAGTTCCCCCATAGTGAAATCTGCTTGGAGATGAGAGGTAACTTCTTGGTCTTCCTCCATGGCATCTATCCTTTTCAAATCAGCCTCCATCTCATCCTCCGTTGATGGTCCAAAGTGATAGACATAGCCGTTTACTCCTGGACCCTGTGTTGGGTGAGACACCCGGCTCTCCCTAACTGATTCCTGAGAAGACATCTTGCTTTATTCTGCAATAGGAACAACTCGAAACGAAAATGGAGGATATTTGCGTGATACGGTGGCCAAAACCTTCGGGAGTATATATAATGAATTTTTACTGACCAAAATACGTAACATACAAGAAAACGGAGTCCGGGGGCACACGAGGTGCCCACGAGACAGGGGGCGCGCCCTACAGGGGGGGGGGCGCCCTCCTCTCTCGTGGGAGCCTTGTGTCCCTTTCAGACTACTTCTTTCTTCCTAAAATTCTAAAATAATCCAAAACCAATGAAAATTGCCATAAGAGTTGTTTTGGAGTCGGTTTACTTACCGTACCACGTACCTATGCCTTTTCGGAGTCTGGAACGTTCTGGAAAGTGTCTCTTATGTACTCCTCTCGGGTTATGGTTTCAATAATATTAGTTTGAACGTTGATAGGGTTACCTGAAATATAATGCTTGATTCTTTGACCATTAACCACCCTAGGAATTGTGCCTTCAAAGTTGTTAATTTTTATAGCACCGGAACGGTAGACCTCCTCGATAACATAGGGACCTTCCCATTTTGAGAGAACTTTTCCTACAAAAAATCTTAAACGAGAGTTGAATAATAAAACATAATCTCCTACGTTAAACTCGCGCTTTTGTATCCTTTTATCATGCCAGCGTTTGACTTTTTCTTTGAAGAGCTTGGCATTCTCATAAGCTTGGGCTCTCCATTCATCAAGTGAGCTAATATCAAACAACCTCTCCTCGCCGGCAAGTTTGAAGTCATAATTGAGCTCTTTAATAGCCCAATATGCTTTATGCTCAAGTTCAAGAGGTAAATGACATTTTTTCCATAAACCATCTTATATGGAGACATACCCATAGGATTTTTGTATGCAGTTCTATAGGCCCATAATGCATCATCATGTTTTTTGGACCAATTCCTTCTAGTTCTATTCACAGTCTTTTGCAAAATTAATTTGAGCTCTCTATTGCTCAACTCTACTTGACCACTAGACTGCGGGTGATAAGGAGATGCAATTCTATGATTGACATCATACTTAGCAAGCATCTTACGGAAAGCACCATGAATAAAGTGTGAACCACCATCAGTCATAAGATATCTAGGGACTCCAAACATTGGAAAAATAACTTATTTAAGCATTTTAATAGAAGTGTTATGATCAGCACTACTAGTTGGAATAGCTTCTACCCACTTAGTAACGTAATCAACAGCAACTAAGATATGTGTATAACCATTGGAGGCAGGAAAATGTCCCATATAATCAAAGCCCCAAACATCAAACGGTTCAATAACAAGAGAATAATTCATAGGCATTTCTTGACGTCTACTGATGTTACCTATTCTTTGACATTCATCACAAGATACGACAAACATACGAGCATCTTTGAAAAGAGTAGTCCAATAAAAACCAGATTGTAGTACCTTGTGTGCAGTTCTATCTCCAGCGTGGTGTCCTCCATAGGATTCAGAGTGACACTTGCGTAGTATTTGTTCCTGTTCATGCTCAGGCACACAACATCTAATAATACCATCTACTCCTTCTATATAAAGGTGTGGATCATCCCAGAAGTAATGTCTTAAATCATAGAAGAACTTTTTCTTTTGCTAGTATGTGAAACTAGGCGGTATATACTTAGCAACAATGTAATTAGCATACTTAGCATACCCAGGTGCAGTAAAAGAAGCATTGACAACCGCTAATTGTTCATCAGGAAAACTATCATTAATAGGCAGTGGGTCATCAAGAACATTCTCTAACCTAGACAAGTTGTCAGCAACGGGGTTCTCAACTCCCTTTCTATCAATAATATGCAAGTCAAACTCTTGGAGCAAGACAACCCATCTAATGAGTCTAGGCTTAGCATCTTTCTTTTCCATAAGATATTTAATAGCAGCATGATCAGTGTGAATAGTAACTTTGGAATCAACAATATAAGGTCTAAACTTATCACAAGCAAACACAACTGCTAAGAATTCTTTTTCAGTGGTAGCATAATTTCTCTGGGCAGTGTCAAGAGTCTTACTAGTATAATGGATAACATTCAATTTCTTATCGACTCTTTGCCCTAAAACAGCACCTACATCATAATCACTAGCATCACACCTAATTTCAAAAGGTAAATTCCAATCAGGTGGCTGAACAATAGGTGATGTGATCAAAGCTTTCTTAAGTGTTTCAAATGCTTCTACACAATCATCATCAAAGACAAAAGGAATATCTTTTTGCAATAAATTAGTCAGAGGCCTAGATATTTTAGAAAAGTCCTTAATGAACCTCCTATAAAAACCGGCATGACCAAGGAAACTTCTTATACCTTTTATGTCCTTGGGACATGGCATCTTTCCAATAGCATCAACTTTGGCTTTATCAACTTCAATACCCCTCTCGGAGATCTTGTGCCCCAATACAATGCCTTCATTAACCATAAAGTGACACTTTTCCCAATTCAGGACGAGACTAGTGTCTTCGCATCTCTGCAAAACTCGATCAAGGTTGCTCAAACAATCATCAAAAGAGGATCCATAGACGGAAAATTCATCCATGAATACCTCACAAATCTTTTCACAAAAATCAGAGAATATAGCCACCATACATCTTTGAGAGGTAGTAGGTGCATTACATAAACCAAAAGGCATACGTCTATAAGCAAAAGTACCACAAGGGCAGGTAAAAGTAGTTTTAGATTGATCCCCCGCTGACACAGGTATTTGAGAGAAGCCAGAATAACCATCTAGAAAGCAAAAATGTGTGTGTTTGGATAGCCTTTCTAGCATTTGATCAATAAAAGGTAAAGGGTAATGATCTTTCTTGGTGGCTTTGTTTAACTTACGGAAATCAATTATCATTCTATTGCCCGTAATAATTCTTTGCGGGATCAATTCATCTTTATCATTAGGAACAACGGTAATACCTCCCTTTTTAGGGACACAATGGACATGGCTTACCCATTCACTATCAGCAACGGGATAAATAATACCTTCCTCAAGGAGTTTTAGAATATCCTTTCTTACCACTTCCTTCATATTGGGATTTAATCGTCTTTGAGGATCTCTAACAGGTTTGGCATCTTTCTCCACTGAACTTTTATCTTGACATAATGTGGGACTAATTCCCTTAAGAACATCCAGAGTATATCCAATAGCAGCTCGGTGCTTCTTCAGAGTTTTCAATAATCTTTCTTCTTCTTTCTCTGAAAGGTTAGCACTAATAATAATAGGATATATTTCTTTTTCATCAAGATAAGCATACTTGAGATTGTCAGGTAAGGGTTTGAGTTCAAACACGGGATCATCCTTGGGTGGAGGGGGATCCCCAAGAATTTCAACGGGAAGATTATGGTTTAGCATAGGTTCTTGTTCAAGGAACACTTCATCTATTCCTTCATAAACATATCGTTTTCATGGTCTAGCAAATATTGTTCTAACGGATCAGTTGGAGGAACAACAATGGAAGCAAGACCAATAATCTCATCCTTACTAGATGATTCCTTTTCACGATGTTGTCTACTAAACTTAGCGAAATTAAACTCATGAGACATACCATCTAAGCCAACAGTGACAATATTTTTTCACAATCAATCTTAGCACTAGTAGTATGCAAGAAAGGTCTACCAAAAATAATGGGACAAAAATCATCTTGTGGGGAACCGAGAACAAGAAAATCAGCAGGGTATTTAATCTTTCCACACAATACTTCAACATCTCTAACAATCCCAATAGGTTTAGTGGTGTCCCTATTAGCAAGCTTAATTGTAACATCAATATCTTCTAATTCAACTGGTGCAATATCGTGCATAATTTCTTTATAAAGATCATAAGGTATCGCATTAGCACTAGCACCCATATCACATAAGCTATGATAACAATGATCTCCTATTTTAACAAAAATAACAGGCGTGCCTATAACAGGTCTACGTGTCTTAGTATCATGTCTAACAATATTAGCAGTTTCACCCACGAAAGAAATAACATGCCCATCTAAGTCTTCATCCAAGAGATCTTTAATCATAGCAATACTAGGTTCAACATTAATTTGCCCAGGAGGTGTATAAGTCCTAGTATTACTCTTACGAACAACAGTCGAAGCTTTAACATGATCTTTTATCCAAAGAGGAAAAGGAGGTTTTTCAACATAAGTAGTAGGAATAATAGGATCACTATATGTAATAGTCTTTTCTTCGACTGTAATTGGTGCAACTACTTTCACTTCAATCGGCAGATTATATTTAAACGACTTCTCTTTAGGGAGATCAACGTGAGCAGCAAAAGTTTCACAAAAAGTAGCTACTATCTCAGAGTCAAGTCCATACTTAGAGCTAAATCCACGGAAAGCATCGGTATCCATAAAAGATTTAACATAATCAAACTTAGGTGTCATACCTGACTCCTTACCATTGTTGGAACCCCAATCTTCAGAGTTGCGTTTAATTCTTTCCAAGAAGTCCCATTTGAAATCAATAGTCTTCAGCATATAGGAACCAACACAGGAAGTATCGAGCAAGTTGCGATTATCAAGAGAAAGTCGAGCACAAAAATTCGGAATAATCATTTCCCGAGAGATCTCATGATTGGGGCATGAATATAACATTGACTTAAGCCTCCCCCAAGCTTGAGCGATGCTTTCTCCTTCGCGAGGCCAGAAATTATATATGTAATTACGGTCATGATGAACAAGATGCAAAGGATAGAACTTCTGGTGAAATTCAAATTTCAATCGCTTATAATTCCAGGATCTCGGGTCATCACATAGCCTATACCATGACATTTCATATCCCTTCAAAGATAAAGGGAAGACCTTCCTTTTGACAACATTGTCGGGAATACCTGCAAGCTTAAATAATCCACAAACTTCATCCACAAAGATAAGGTGTAAGTTGGGATGCAAAGTTCCATCTCCTGCAAAAGGATTAGCTAGCAGTTTTTCTATCATACCCGAAGGAATCTCAAAGTGAATATTTTCATAAAGTTCAGTAGGTTGAGGAGCATCTCTTTGCTCCTCTGGTTGGGGTGAAGATACCCCAAACAAGCCACTCAAAGGATTAGTTTTCATAGTGACAAGTAACAGAAAATTTCAGCACACTAAATAAATGTTTCCTTACCAAGTTCCACTCACCAAGAGCGCTACGCTCCCCGGCAACGGCGCCAGAAAAGAGTCTTGATGACCCACAAGTATAGGGGATCTATCGTAGTCCTTTCGATAAGTAAGAGTGTCGAACCCAACGAGGAGCAGAAGGAAATGATAAGCGGTTTTCAGTAAGGTTTTCTCTGCAAGCACTGAAATAATAGGTGATAGATAGTTTTGTGATAAGATAAATAATAACGAGCAAAAGTAAATAAAGTAAATAAGGTGCAGCAAGGTGGACCAATCCTTTATGTAGCAAAGGATAATCCTGGACAAATTCTAATAATAATGAAGGAGCTCCTAAGGACACATTGGGAATTATCGTTAAGCTAGTTTCATCACGTTCA
Source organism: Triticum aestivum (assembly GCF_018294505.1). NCBI lineage: Eukaryota > Viridiplantae > Streptophyta > Magnoliopsida > Poales > Poaceae > Triticum > Triticum aestivum. The sequence goes on from NC_057813.1 coordinate 607,205,998, forward strand.
TATGATTCGCGTTCGGTACTTTGATAATTTGATATGTGGGTAGACCGACACTTGGGTACTGCCCTAACTTGGACAAGCATCCCACTTATGATTAACCCCTATTGCAAGCATCAGCAACTACAAAAAGGAGTATTAAGGTAAACCTAACCACATCATTAAACATATGGGTCCATATCAACCCCTAACGAAGTAACTAATAAACTAGGGTTTAAGCTTCTGTCACTCTAGCAACCCATCATCTACTTATTAATTCCCTATGCCTTCCTCTAGGCCCAAATAATGGTGAAGTGTCATGTAGTCGACGTTCACATAACACCACTAGAGGAGAGACAACATACATCTCATCAAAATATTGAACGAATACCAAATTCACATGACTACTAATAGCAAGACTTCACCCATGTCCTCAAGACCTAGAGTAACTACTCACAAAGCATAAGCATGTTCATGATCAGAGGTGTAATAATATGCATTAAGGATCTGAACATATAATCTTCCACCAATTAAACCAATAAGTATCAACTACAAGGAGTAATCAACACTACTAGCAACCCACAGGTACCAATTTGTGGTTTTGGATACAAGATTGGATACAAGAGATGAACTAGAGTTTGAGAGGAGATGGTGCTGGTGAAGATGTTGATGGAGATTGACCCCTCTCGATGAGAGGATCGTTGGTGATGACGTTGGTGATGATTTCCCCCTCCCGGAGGGAAGTGTCCCCGGCAGAACAGCTCCGCGAGAGCCCTAGATTTATTCCGCCAAGGTTCCGCCTCGTGGCGGCGGAGCTTCGTCCCGTAAGCTTGCCCACGAAGTTTTCTAGGACAAAACCCTTCATATAGCAGAAGATGGTCGCCGGAAGCCCACCAGGGGGGCCAGGAGATAGGGGGCGCACCCTATAGGGGGGCACCCCCTGTCTCCTGGACAAGGTGTGGGCCCCCTGGCCTATTTCTTTTCCTCATAATTCCTTAATAAATCCAAAAAGCGGTTTCGTGGAGTTTCAGGACTTTTGGAGTTGTGCAGAATTGGTTTCCAACGTTTGCTCCTTTTTCAGCCAGAATTCCAGCTGCCGGCATCCCCCCTCTTCATGGTAAACCTTGTAAAATAAGAGAGAATAGCTATAAGTATTGAGATATAATGTGTAATAACAGCCCATAATGCAATAAATATTGATATAAAAGCATGATGCAAAATGGACGTATCACTCATCTAGTTCCTCTGTGAGAACTGGGACATCTTTGGATGGAAGCCATCTTACATGCCAGGTGTACCCAGGGGACTGGCTGAGCACCATTTGCGAGTCGACTCAAAAGCAAAACCCGTTAAAGAGCATCTCCGTCGGTCCGCCGCGAAGAAGAGAAAGGCAATTGGCGAGGAGGTGCCTCGGTTTTTGGCTGCCGAGTTCATCCGCGAGATATACCACTCCGAGTTTCTCGCCAATGTCGTTATGGTCCCAAGAAAGATAAGTCACTTCGAATGTGTATTGATTTCAAGCATATCAATCGGGCTTGTCCAAAAGATCATTTTCCTCTGCCCCGCATCGACCAGATAGTTGACTCAACTGCGGGATGTGAGCGATTGTCCTTTTTGGACGCTAATTCCGGGTACCATCAGATCCAACTCTATGGACCTGATGAGATAAAGATAGCTTTCATCTCCCCATTCAAATGTTTTTGCTATGTTACTATGCCCTTTGGCCTCAAGAATGTTGGTGCCACATTCATGCGCATGATCCAGAAGTGCCTGCTGTCGGTGTACAAAAGTGTGGGTACTTCTGTACCCCTTACTTGTGCACGGACGGTCGCAGCCACCCCTACAGCAGGGCTCAGCGAAGCAGAAGAGGACGACAGGAAGCAAGACAGGAACAAAGAATATCAGAACAGACACTCAAGGCAACAAGCAGGAAGAGGCAAGCAGAGCCACGCCCGGCAACAAGCCCTGCCGAGGCGACCTGCGAGGCCCCTGGCAAGCTCCTTGATGGGGTAGCTTGCGATGAGACCCGCAGGGCCACCATCCTTGGGGTTGAGAGCTCTGACACCATCGACAATGTTCAAGACCAAGATTTGGTGAGCGCAGGCCTAGTAGCATGCAGCCCCTCACAAAGATTAGCCGCCCACGAACGCATGTGGGATCAGGAGATGAAGACCCCCAGCAAGGCCCTTGCCGGGGACCTTGCTGGGGATGACTCCAAGACCCCCAGCAAGCCTTGCCGGGGATGACTCCAAGACCCCCTGCAAGCCTTGCCGGGGACGATCACCAGGCTACAGCCAGACCCACGCTCGGCAAGGTTTTGCCACTTCACCATCACTCAGCGCAACGATAAGCATGCAAGCTAAGCAGGCGCTTGCGTGGCAGCATGCAGATCTTCGTGGAAGCCTACCACTTCGCCAACACAGCATCTCGTTGGCCAGCGTGGTGCTGCATGCCTCGTTGGCCCGGGCGTGTGGCGAGGTAAGGAAGAGCGGCGAATGACGAGATGGCCTTTGTTGTCGTCCCGAATAAAGCGAGAGGACACGTAGGCAACACACTAAATGCGCTTGCCCTACCTTGATCGAGCGATAAGCTCGTACCATAGTAGGTTGCCACCTCCTGTGTGCCATTGTGGCAACCCCTTTGTGTATAGAAGGAGGACCAAGGCGCACAGAGAGAGGATTCAGACTTTTGGACAAAGCACGCATCATAGCTAGTTCAAAAGCTGAAGAACACACATATAACCAGATAAAGATGGACTAGGGTATTATGCATCCTTGCGTCCCGAACCTGGACAAAAATCCTCTGTGCACTAACGGCTCGACCTGCTCTTTGTGCAACTAACCCCCCGCCGAACGTAGAAGGGATCGTTGTGACCCCATAGGTGATCGGTTTCCCTGACATCTTTGGCGTGCCAGGTAGGGGGCGGTTGGTTGTGAGAATCTGGTCCATAGTTAGTACAGTATCTCCTTCGTCGCTATGGCTCCAAAGAAGAAGACAACCGTGGTGGTCGGCCCGTACGGGGCCGCTCCGCCCGCACCCGCATGAGCAGACGACAAGGACGGGCGCCAGCGGTGGAGGAGATCGAGATTGTCCACACCATCCGAATTCAAGAAGCTAGGCTGCCGCCGTCCTCCGCAGCGGCGATGGAGGTCGGCACGCTGCCGCGCCAAAGGGTGGAGCTGTGCCACCTGTGGGTGGTTCGGGGACCTCCAAGGGCGGAAGATCGACCTCGCCAACGCGCGTGCCGCGGTCTCCTCAGCTCGTGCATGACAAACCGCGCCATGATGTTGAGGACCCCGGGCGTCGCCACGGCAAGAGCCCTCAGCGTCACTCTCAAGAGATGCAAGGCCGACACCCAGATCATGGTGTAGGCGAAAAGAGCGCGCGGTCACGGAATTGAGATGGGACTCCTTCTAACATCGTTAGAAGTCTGAGTTCCTCCCATTCCTCGCGCCTGTCGCTGCCACCCAGGCGAGCGGAAGCGCTGTCGCGAGCGCAGCTGCTCCTCGACTTTCCTCCTGCCTTGGAGAAGCAAGAAGAGTGGAGGGCTGCTATCCAAAGCCTTATTGGCCACGCCAACAGAGATGGCCACCGGGGAGCAAGCCCCTCGCGACACCAAAATGACGAGCCGACGCGTGCACGCAGTGGAAGGGTCGAGGGCGCCGCAACAACGGTGCACTCCCCTCCACCACGGTCGGCCCGTTGGGGCGACGCCCGAGACAACGTGTCCACGGCATCATCAGACCCACGGATGCGCCGTGACCAACGCCAAGTTCTTTAAGAGCGCCTCGAGGAGGACGCTCGGACTACTATCAAGCGGCGATGGGAAGCACGTCACTAGTCCGGTAGGCGTGCTGGGCCCACTAAGTATAGGCCTGTGCCGGGGGATGCTAGCGACTTGCCATATGCAATCACTTGTCCAGCATTCACCCGCGAGCTATGGCAGTTCCAATGGTCCAACACCCGCACGTTCAAACTAGAGGTCCTAGAGAAGTATGACGGCAAGACTCATCCGTCTGAGTTCTTGAGCGATTTTCACTATTGCGATGCAAGCTGCCGGGGCGCGAGACGACAAGATACTTGCCAACTATTTCCCGTTAGCACTTAAGCCGAATGTCAGGTCATGGTTGATGCATCTGCCGATAGATTCTGTTGCCTCTTGGTCCGACCTGTGCCACGAGTTTTGTTAGTGCCTTCACAGGCGGCCATGTAGCTCCTGGGCAGGCAAGTGACTTGCACGTGATCCCTTGGAGAGATGGAGAATCCTTGCACAAGTACATACAGAGGTTCAGCCGTGTACAGTACAACATCCCCGATGTTCATACCGCTGCCTGTTATCAGCGCGTTCCACCAGAACGTGCGCAATCAAAAGATGCGTGAAGAGTTGGCCATGAACAAGGTCGAAGATGTTGCCGAACTGTACGTTCTGGCAGACAGATGTGCCCGAGCGGAGGAAGTGAGGAAGTACCCCGATGAAGACGCTGATGTGGGAAGTGACTCAAAGGATGAAGACGTCATCGCCCTAGCGAAGAAAGGCCGACGGCATAACATGAAGCTCAAGGGGAAGACCGTGCTTGCCGTTGAGGAATCCGGCTACCCCGACACCGCCAAGAAGGCCAAGGTTGAAGACCCTGACAAGGAGGTTGTCGGGTGTGATGCCTGCCGGGCCTTGGCGGTTGCGAGCAAGATAGAGGGCTCCGACAAGCAATACTGCAAACGCACCAAGGGCCACGACCTCCAGAACTGCTGCTAAGTGGGGCTGCGGATGGAGAAGCAAAGCGCCGAGTACGAGAGGCGATACAAGGAGAAGGGCCAAGGAGGCGTTGAAGGCTCTGGCAAGAAGCACGGCGGCCAAGGAGGACGCGATAGCGTGGACAAGCAACAAGAGAGGCCTGCCTGAGGCCGCGACAAGAAAGAGGAGGATGACGATCATGATGACGATGACGAATCCACCGAGCATGAGTTCTAGAAGGCGACAGAGGTCATTTGTGTCGATGGAGGTGCTTCGCTGCATTCTTCCCACCGCCAACTAAAACAGTGGGCGCGTGAGCTTAATGCAACGGAACCAATGGTCGATGCCCAGAAGCTGTTGAGGTGGTCCCACCCACCTATTGTTTTCGACGCCGAGGATCACCCTCATCGCACCACTGCGGTCGGGTGTTTGCCATTGTTGGTATCCCCAACAATACGCAACCTCAAGGTGACGAAGATGTTAGTTGACAATGGGTCGGCCTTAACTTGAGCTCACCTAACATGGTCAAGAGGCTGCAGATCCCTGATGAGGACCTCGAGGAGACCTGCACGTTCCAAGGGATGGATCCAGGGAGGAGTCAGCCCAAGGGAAAAGTCACGCTGCTAGTTACGTTTGGTGGCGACATCAACTACAAGACGGAGAGGGTCGTTTTTGATGTCGCTGAGATCCCGTTGCCATACAATGGGATCCTTGGCTGCCCCGCGCTGGCCAAGTTTATGGCGGCGTTGCTCTACGCATACAACAAGTTGAAGATGCCGGGCCACATGAGCATCATAACCGTCAGCTGCGATAGGAAGGATGCGCTCGTCCGCGCCGATCAGCTCTATCGAGAGGAGGTTGCAGCATCTGCCGCCAAGGCACCTGCTCCTGTCACCAAGAAGAGGGCCAGTATGGCCTCGGCCGCAGACAGGACTCCTGGCTCCAGCAAGGTATTTGAGAGAAGCCAGAATAACCATCTAGAAAGCAAAAATGTGTGTGTTTGGATAGCCTTTCTAGCATTTGATCAATAAAAGGTAAAGGGTAATGATCTTTCTTGGTGGCTTTGTTTAACTTACGGAAATCAATTATCATTCTATTGCCCGTAATAATTCTTTGCGGGATCAATTCATCTTTATCATTAGGAACAACGGTAATACCTCCCTTTTTAGGGACACAATGGACATGGCTTACCCATTCACTATCAGCAACGGGATAAATAATACCTTCCTCAAGGAGTTTTAGAATATCCTTTCTTACCACTTCCTTCATATTGGGATTTAATCGTCTTTGAGGATCTCTAACAGGTTTGGCATCTTTCTCCACTGAAATTTTATCTTGACATAATGTGGGACTAATTCCCTTAAGAACATCCAGAGTATATCCAATAGCAGCTCGGTGCTTCTTCAGAGTTTTCAATAATCTTTCTTCTTCTTTCTCTGAAAGGTTAGCACTAATAATAATAGGATATATTTCTTTTTCATCAAGATAAGCATACTTGAGATTGTCAGGTAAGGGTTTGAGTTCAAACACGGGATCATCCTTGGGTGGAGGGGGATCCCCAAGAATTTCAACGGGAAGATTATGGTTTAGCATAGGTTCTTGTTCAAGGAACACTTCATCTATTCCTTCATAAACATATCGTTTTCATGGTCTAGCAAATATTGTTCTAACGGATCAGTTGGAGGAACAACAATGGAAGCAAGACCAATAATCTCATCCTTACTAGATGATTCCTTTTCACGATGTTGTCTACTAAACTTAGCGAAATTAAACTCATGAGACATACCATCTAAGCCAACAGTGACAATATTTTTTCACAATCAATCTTAGCACTAGTAGTATGCAAGAAAGGTCTACCAAAAATAATGGGACAAAAATCATCTTGTGGGGAACCGAGAACAAGAAAATCAGCAGGGTATTTAATCTTTCCACACAATACTTCAACATCTCTAACAATCCCAATAGGTTTAGTGGTGTCCCTATTAGCAAGCTTAATTGTAACATCAATATCTTCTAATTCAACTGGTGCAATATCGTGCATAATTTCTTTATAAAGATCATAAGGTATCGCATTAGCACTAGCACCCATATCACATAAGCTATGATAACAATGATCTCCTATTTTAACAAAAATAACAGGCGTGCCTATAACAGGTCTACGTGTCTTAGTATCATGTCTAACAATATTAGCAGTTTCACCCACGAAAGAAATAACATGCCCATCTAAGTCTTCATCCAAGAGATCTTTAATCATAGCAATACTAGGTTCAACATTAATTTGCCCAGGAGGTGTATAAGTCCTAGTATTACTCTTACGAACAACAGTCGAAGCTTTAACATGATCTTTTATCCAAAGAGGAAAAGGAGGTTTTTCAACATAAGTAGTAGGAATAATAGGATCACTATATGTAATAGTCTTTTCTTCGACTGTAATTGGTGCAACTACTTTCACTTCAATCGGCAGATTATATTTAAACGACTTCTCTTTAGGGAGATCAACGTGAGCAGCAAAAGTTTCACAAAAAGTAGCTACTATCTCAGAGTCAAGTCCATACTTAGAGCTAAATCCACGGAAAGCATCGGTATCCATAAAAGATTTAACATAATCAAACTTAGGTGTCATACCTGACTCCTTACCAT
>NC_057813.1:607213352-607214166 GCF_018294505.1 Triticum aestivum
CATATCCCTTCAAAGATAAAGGGAAGACCTTCCTTTTGACAACATTGTCGGGAATACCTGCAAGCTTAAATAATCCACAAACTTCATCCACAAAGATAAGGTGTAAGTTGGGATGCAAAGTTCCATCTCCTGCAAAAGGATTAGCTAGCAGTTTTTCTATCATACCCGAAGGAATCTCAAAGTGAATATTTTCATAAAGTTCAGTAGGTTGAGGAGCATCTCTTTGCTCCTCTGGTTGGGGTGAAGATACCCCAAACAAGCCACTCAAAGGATTAGTTTTCATAGTGACAAGTAACAGAAAATTTCAGCACACTAAATAAATGTTTCCTTACCAAGTTCCACTCACCAAGAGCGCTACGCTCCCCGGCAACGGCGCCAGAAAAGAGTCTTGATGACCCACAAGTATAGGGGATCTATCGTAGTCCTTTCGATAAGTAAGAGTGTCGAACCCAACGAGGAGCAGAAGGAAATGATAAGCGGTTTTCAGTAAGGTTTTCTCTGCAAGCACTGAAATAATAGGTGATAGATAGTTTTGTGATAAGATAAATAATAACGAGCAAAAGTAAATAAAGTAAATAAGGTGCAGCAAGGTGGACCAATCCTTTATGTAGCAAAGGATAATCCTGGACAAATTCTAATAATAATGAAGGAGCTCCTAAGGACACATTGGGAATTATCGTTAAGCTAGTTTCATCACGTTCATATGATTCGCGTTCGGTACTTTGATAATTTGATATGTGGGTAGACCGACACTTGGGTACTGCCCTAACTTGGACAAGCATCCCACTTATGATTAACCCCTATTGCAAGCATC
>NC_057813.1:607214599-607215164 GCF_018294505.1 Triticum aestivum
AGGAAGAGCGGCGAATGACGAGATGGCCTTTGTTGTCGTCCCGAATAAAGCGAGAGGACACGTAGGCAACACACTAAATGCGCTTGCCCTACCTTGATCGAGCGATAAGCTCGTACCATAGTAGGTTGCCACCTCCTGTGTGCCATTGTGGCAACCCCTTTGTGTATAGAAGGAGGACCAAGGCGCACAGAGAGAGGATTCAGACTTTTGGACAAAGCACGCATCATAGCTAGTTCAAAAGCTGAAGAACACACATATAACCAGATAAAGATGGACTAGGGTATTATGCATCCTTGCGTCCCGAACCTGGACAAAAATCCTCTGTGCACTAACGGCTCGACCTGCTCTTTGTGCAACTAACCCCCCGCCGAACGTAGAAGGGATCGTTGTGACCCCATAGGTGATCGGTTTCCCTGACATCTTTGGCGTGCCAGGTAGGGGGCGGTTGGTTGTGAGAATCTGGTCCATAGTTAGTACAGTATCTCCTTCGTCGCTATGGCTCCAAAGAAGAAGACAACCGTGGTGGTCGGCCCGTACGGGGCCGCTCCGCCCGCACCCGCATGAG
>NC_057813.1:607215714-607240066 GCF_018294505.1 Triticum aestivum
CATATCCCTTCAAAGATAAAGGGAAGACCTTCCTTTTGACAACATTGTCGGGAATACCTGCAAGCTTAAATAATCCACAAACTTCATCCACAAAGATAAGGTGTAAGTTGGGATGCAAAGTTCCATCTCCTGCAAAAGGATTAGCTAGCAGTTTTTCTATCATACCCGAAGGAATCTCAAAGTGAATATTTTCATAAAGTTCAGTAGGTTGAGGAGCATCTCTTTGCTCCTCTGGTTGGGGTGAAGATACCCCAAACAAGCCACTCAAAGGATTAGTTTTCATAGTGACAAGTAACAGAAAATTTCAGCACACTAAATAAATGTTTCCTTACCAAGTTCCACTCACCAAGAGCGCTACGCTCCCCGGCAACGGCGCCAGAAAAGAGTCTTGATGACCCACAAGTATAGGGGATCTATCGTAGTCCTTTCGATAAGTAAGAGTGTCGAACCCAACGAGGAGCAGAAGGAAATGATAAGCGGTTTTCAGTAAGGTTTTCTCTGCAAGCACTGAAATAATAGGTGATAGATAGTTTTGTGATAAGATAAATAATAACGAGCAAAAGTAAATAAAGTAAATAAGGTGCAGCAAGGTGGACCAATCCTTTATGTAGCAAAGGATAATCCTGGACAAATTCTAATAATAATGAAGGAGCTCCTAAGGACACATTGGGAATTATCGTTAAGCTAGTTTCATCACGTTCATATGATTCGCGTTCGGTACTTTGATAATTTGATATGTGGGTAGACCGACACTTGGGTACTGCCCTAACTTGGACAAGCATCCCACTTATGATTAACCCCTATTGCAAGCATCCGCAACTACAAAAAGGAGTATTAAGGTAAACCTAACCACATCATTAAACATATGGGTCCATATCAACCCCTAACGAAGTAACTAATAAACTAGGGTTTAAGCTTCTGTCACTCTAGCAACCCATCATCTACTTATTAATTCCCTATGCCTTCCTCTAGGCCCAAATAATGGTGAAGTGTCATGTAGTCGACGTTCACATAACACCACTAGAGGAGAGACAACATACATCTCATCAAAATATTGAACGAATACCAAATTCACATGACTACTAATAGCAAGACTTCACCCATGTCCTCAAGAACTAGAGTAACTACTCACAAAGCATAAGCATGTTCATGATCAGAGGTGTAATAATATGCATTAAGGATCTGAACATATAATCTTCCACCAATTAAACCAATAAGTATCAACTACAAGGAGTAATCAACACTACTAGCAACCCACAGGTACCAATTTGTGGTTTTGGATACAAGATTGGATACAAGAGATGAACTAGGGTTTGAGAGGAGATGGTGCTGGTGAAGATGTTGATGGAGATTGACCCCTCTCGATGAGAGGATCGTTGGTGATGACGTTGGTGATGATTTCCCCCTCCCGGAGGGAAGTGTCCCCGGCAGAACAGCTCCGCGAGAGCCCTAGATTTATTCCGCCAAGGTTCCGCCTCGTGGCGGCGGAGCTTCGTCCCGTAAGCTTGCCCACGAAGTTTTCTAGGACAAAACCCTTCATATAGCAGAAGATGGTCGCCGGAAGCCCACCAGGGGGGCCAGGAGATAGGGGGCGCACCCTATAGGGGGGCACCCCCTGTCTCCTGGACAAGGTGTGGGCCCCCTGGCCTATTTCTTTTCCTCATAATTCCTTAATAAATCCAAAAAGCGGTTTCGTGGAGTTTCAGGACTTTTGGAGTTGTGCAGAATTGGTTTCCAACGTTTGCTCCTTTTTCAGCCAGAATTCCAGCTGCCGGCATCCCCCCTCTTCATGGTAAACCTTGTAAAATAAGAGAGAATAGCTATAAGTATTGAGATATAATGTGTAATAACAGCCCATAATGCAATAAATATTGATATAAAAGCATGATGCAAAATGGACGTATCACTCATCTAGTTCCTCTGTGAGAACTGGGACATCTTTGGATGGAAGCCATCTTACATGCCAGGTGTACCCAGGGGACTGGCTGAGCACCATTTGCGAGTCGACTCAAAAGCAAAACCCGTTAAAGAGCATCTCCGTCGGTCCGCCGCGAAGAAGAGAAAGGCAATTGGCGAGGAGGTGCCTCGGTTTTTGGCTGCCGAGTTCATCCGCGAGATATACCACTCCGAGTTTCTCGCCAATGTCGTTATGGTCCCAAGAAAGATAAGTCACTTCGAATGTGTATTGATTTCAAGCATATCAATCGGGCTTGTCCAAAAGATCATTTTCCTCTGCCCCGCATCGACCAGATAGTTGACTCAACTGCGGGATGTGAGCGATTGTCCTTTTTGGACGCTAATTCCGGGTACCATCAGATCCAACTCTATGGACCTGATGAGATAAAGATAGCTTTCATCTCCCCATTCAAATGTTTTTGCTATGTTACTATGCCCTTTGGCCTCAAGAATGTTGGTGCCACATTCATGCGCATGATCCAGAAGTGCCTGCTGTTGGTGTACAAAAGTGTGGGTACTTCTGTACCCCTTACTTGTGCACGGACGGTCGCAGCCACCCCTACAGCAGGGCTCAGCGAAGCAGAAGAGGACGACAGGAAGCAAGACAGGAACAAAGAATATCAGAACAGACACTCAAGGCAACAAGCAGGAAGAGGCAAGCAGAGCCACGCCCGGCAACAAGCCCTGCCGAGGCGACCTGCGAGGCCCCTGGCAAGCTCCTTGATGGGGTAGCTTGCGATGAGACCCGCAGGGCCACCATCCTTGGGGTTGAGAGCTCTGACACCATCGACAATGTTCAAGACCAAGATTTGGTGAGCGCAGGCCTAGTAGCATGCAGCCCCTCACAAAGATTAGCCGCCCACGAACGCATGTGGGATCAGGAGATGAAGACCCCCAGCAAGGCCCTTGCCGGGGATGACTCCAAGACCCCCAGCAAGCCTTGCCGGGGATGACTCCAAGACCCCCTGCAAGCCTTGCCGGGGACGATCACCAGGCTACAGCCAGACCCACGCTCGGCAAGGTTTTGCCACTTCACCATCACTCAGCGCAACGATAAGCATGCAAGCTAAGCAGGCGCTTGCGTGGCAGCATGCAGATCTTCGTGGAAGCCTACCACTTCGCCAACACAGCATCTCGTTGGCCAGCGTGGTGCTGCATGCCTCGTTGGCCCGGGCGTGTGGCGAGGTGAGGAAGAGCGGCGAATGACGAGATGGCCTTTGTTGTCGTCCCGAATAAAGCGAGAGGACACGTAGGCAACACACTAAATGCGCTTGCCCTACCTTGATCGAGCGATAAGCTCGTACCATAGTAGGTTGCCACCTCCTGTGTGCCATTGTGGCAACCCCTTTGTGTATAGAAGGAGGACCAAGGCGCACAGAGAGAGGATTCAGACTTTTGGACAAAGCACGCATCATAGCTAGTTCAAAAGCTGAAGAACACACATATAACCAGATAAAGATGGACTAGGGTATTATGCATCCTTGCGTCCCGAACCTGGACAAAAATCCTCTGTGCACTAACGGCTCGACCTGCTCTTTGTGCAACTAACCCCCCGCCGAACGTAGAAGGGATCGTTGTGACCCCATAGGTGATCGGTTTCCCTGACATCTTTGGCGTGCCAGGTAGGGGGCGGTTGGTTGTGAGAATCTGGTCCATAGTTAGTACAGTATCTCCTTCGTCGCTATGGCTCCAAAGAAGAAGACAACCGTGGTGGTCGGCCCGTACGGGGCCGCTCCGCCCGCACCCGCATGAGAAGACGACAAGGACGGGCGCCAGCGGTGGAGGAGATCGAGATTGTCCACACCATCCGAATTCAAGAAGCTAGGCTGCCGCCGTCCTCCGCAGCGGCGATGGAGGTCGGCACGCCGCCGCGCCAAAGGGTGGAGCTGTGCCACCTGTGGGTGGTTCGGGGACCTCCAAGGGCGGAAGATCGACCTCGCCAACGCGCGTGCCGCGGTCTCCTCAGCTCGTGCATGACAAACCGCGCCATGATGTTGAGGACCCCGGGCGTCGCCACGGCAAGAGCCCTCAGCGTCACTCTCAAGAGATGCAAGGCCGACACCCAGATCATGGTGTAGGCGAAAAGAGCGCGCGGTCACGGAATTGAGATGGGACTCCTTCTAACATCGTTAGAAGTCTGAGTTCCTCCCATTCCTCGCGCCTGTCGCTGCCACCCAGGCGAGCGGAAGCGCTGTCGCGAGCGCAGCTGCTCCTCGACTTTCCTCCTGCCTTGGAGAAGCAAGAAGAGTGGAGGGCTGCTATCCAAAGCCTTATTAGCCACGCCAACAGAGATGGCCACCGGGGAGCAAGCCCCTCGAGACACCAAAATGACGAGCCGACGCGTGCACGCAGTGGAAGGGTCGAGGGCGCCGCAACAACGGTGCACTCCCCTCCACCACGGTCGGCCCGTTTGGGCGACGCCCGAGACAACGTGTCCATGGCATCATCAGACCCACGGATGCGCCGTGACCAACGCCAAGTTCTTTAAGAGCGCCTCGAGGAGGACGCTCGGACTACTATCGAGCGGCGATGGGAAGCACGTCACTAGTCCGGTAGGCGTGCTGGGCCCACTAAGTATAGGCCTGTGCCGGGGGATGCTAGCGACTTGCCATATGCAATCACTTGTCCAGCATTCACCCGCGAGCTATGGCAGTTCCAATGGTCCAACACCCGCACGTTCAAACTAGAGGTCCTAGAGAAGTATGACGGCAAGACTCATCCGTCTGAGTTCTTGAGCGATTTTCACTATTGCGATGCAAGCTGCCGGGGCGCGAGACGACAAGATACTTGCCAACTATTTCCCGTTAGCACTTAAGCCGAATGTCAGGTCATGGTTGATGCATCTGCCGATAGATTCCGTTGCCTCTTGGTCCGACCTGTGCCACGAGTTTTGTTAGTGCCTTCACAGGCGGCCATGTAGCTCCTGGGCAGGCAAGTGACTTGCACGTGATCCCTTGGAGAGATGGAGAATCCTTGCACAAGTACATACAGAGGTTCAGCCGTGTACAGTACAACATCCCCGATGTTCATACCGCTGCCTGTTATCAGCGCGTTCCACCAGAACGTGCGCAATCAAAAGATGCGTGAAGAGTTGGCCATGAACAAGGTCGAAGATGTTGCCGAACTGTACATTCTGGCAGACAGATGTGCCCGAGCGGAGGAAGTGAGGAAGTACCCCGATGAAGACGCTGATGTGGGAAGTGACTCAAAGGATGAAGACGTCATCGCCCTAGCGAAGAAAGGCCGACGGCATAACATGAAGCTCAAGGGGAAGACTGTGCTTGCCGTTGAGGAATCCGGCTACCCCGACACCGCCAAGAAGGCCAAGGTTGAAGACCCTGACAAGGAGGTTGTCGGGTGTGATGCCTGCCGGGCCTTGGCGGTTGCGAGCAAGATAGAGGGCTCCAACAAGCAATACTGCAAACGCACCAAGGGCCACGACCTCCAGAACTGCTGCTAAGTGGGGCTGCGGATGGAGAAGCAAAGCGCCGAGTACGAGAGGCGATACAAGGAGAAGGGCCAAGGAGGCGCTGAAGGCTCTGGCAAGAAGCACAGCGGCCAAGGAGGACACGATAGCGTGGACAAGCAACAAGAGAGGCCTGCCCGAGGCCGCGACAAGAAAGAGGAGGATGACGATCATGATGACGATGACGAATCCACCGAGCATGAGTTCTAGAAGGCGACAGAGGTCATTTGTGTCGATGGAGGTGCTTCGCTGCATTCTTCCCACCGCCAACTAAAACAGTGGGCGCGTGAGCTTAATGCAACGGAACCAATGGTCGATGCCCAGAAGCTGTTGAGGTGGTCCCACCCACCTATTGTTTTCGACGCCGAGGATCACCCTCATCGCACCACTGCGGTCGGGTGTTTGCCATTGTTGGTATCCCCAACAATACGCAACCTCAAGGTGACGAAGATGTTAGTTGACAATGGGTCGGCCTTAACTTGAGCTCACCTAACATGGTCAAGAGGCTGCAGATCCCTGATGAGGACCTCGAGGAGACCTGCACGTTCCAAGGGATGGATCCAGGGAGGAGTCAGCCCAAGGGAAAAGTCACGCTGCTAGTTACGTTTGGTGGCGACATCAACTACAAGACGGAGAGGGTCGTTTTTGATGTCGCTGAGATCCCGTTGCCATACAATGGGATCCTTGGCTGCCCCGCGCTGGCCAAGTTTATGGCGGCGTTGCTCTACGCATACAACAAGTTGAAGATGCCGGGCCACATGAGCATCATAACCGTCAGCTGCGATAGGAAGGATGCGCTCGTCCGCGCCGATCAGCTCTATCGAGAGGAGGTTGCAGCATCTTCCGCCAAGGCACCTGCTCCTGTCACCAAGAAGAGGGCCAGTATGGCCTCGGCCGCAGATAGGACTCCTGGCTCCGGCAAGGGATCCTGTACCCTCTCCGGCAAATGTGCCTCCTCGGAGTGCTGTGTTTCCACTGGAGACGTACCAGAGAGCTCTACTGGCAAGAGCAAAATGTCCAAGGCGGCCCCGCCGAAAACCAAGAAGGTGTCCATCAAAGAGGATGGCACGGGCGGAGCTTTCATCATAAGCTCCACCCGCGACAGCAAATAGGAAAGTGCGCTCGTCGCCTTCCTGCAGGAAAAAGTCGATGTGTTTGCATGGCAAGCATCCGACATCTCCGGTGTTCCTAGGGAGGTGATTGAGCACCATCTTGCTCTCTGCCCTCATGCACGGCCCGTCAAGTAGAAGGTCAAAAAGCAAGCTTTGGAGCCACAAGAGTTTATCA
Source organism: Triticum aestivum (assembly GCF_018294505.1). Classification (NCBI taxonomy): domain Eukaryota; kingdom Viridiplantae; phylum Streptophyta; class Magnoliopsida; order Poales; family Poaceae; genus Triticum; species Triticum aestivum. The sequence goes on from NC_057813.1 coordinate 607,222,424, forward strand.
TCGAGGAGATCAGGAAGTTGGAGGCGGCAGGTTTGGTCAAGGGAGTTCTCCACCCAACGTGGTTGGCCAATCCGATCGTGGTACGTAAGGCAAATGGGAAGTGGAGGCTATGTATCGACTATATTGATATCAATAAAGCCTGTCCACAGGATCCTTTCCCATTTCCACGTATCGATCAGATAGTGGACTCCACTGCTGGGTGTGACCTGCTGTCGTTCCTTGATGCTTACCCAGGGTATCATCAGATCTTCATGATGAAGGAAGATGAAGAGAAAACCGCGGTCATCACCCCATGTGGTAAGTACTGTTTTGAAGGATGCCTTTTGGGTTGAAGAGCGCTGGTTCAACGTTCGCTCAAGCGGTCCAAATTGGTTTTGAGCCCCAGATCCATAGAAATATGGAAGCTTACATGGATGACATAGTGGTCAAAACCAAAGACAGGGCTACGCTCGTGCAGGACCTGGAAGAAACCTTTGCAAACTTGTGCAAGATCAACCTCAAGCTCAACCCAGAGAAGTGGGTGTTCGACGTTCCATCCGGCAAGCTTCTTAGGTTCTTTGTGTCTCAAAGCGGGATCGAAGCAACTCCCAACAAAATCAAAGAAATTGAGCAAATTGAGGCGCCAAGACGGGTCAAAGATGTTCGGAGGCTTGCCGGCTGCATCGCCTCCCTGAGCAGGTTCATCTCTAAATCTGCTGAGCGTGCCCTCCCCTTTTTCAATATTTTGAAAAAGGCGGGTCCAATGAAATGGACCCCGGAGGCAAAGGCAGCACTGCAAAAATTGAAGAGATGCCTCTCCTCTACGCCAATACTAGTCGCACCCAAGACACAAGAGCCATTGCTGCTATACCTGGCGGCGACAAGTCAAGTGGTCAGCGCTGCGCTAGTGGCAAAGAGGGAAGTTGAGGAAGAGGTGATAGCAGCGGCAGGGCCCTTAGGAGAAGAGCTGGACCTAGCAGGATCCGATCCTGGCGAGGTCGATCCCCTAGCAGGGTCCGATCCCGGCAAGGGAGGGCCCTCGGCAGGATCCGATCCCGGCAAAACAGCGTCTGTGCAAACAAGCAAGGTGAAGCAGAAGAAGAAGGTGGTGCATGATACGTCTACAACGTATCTATATTTTGATTGTTCCATGCTATTATATTACCCATTTTGGATGTTTATGGGCTTTACTATACACTTTTATATCATTTTTGGGACTAACCTATTAACCGGAGGCCCAACCCAAATTGCTGTTTTTTGCCTATTTCGCTGTTTCAAAGAAAAGGAATATCAAACGGACTCCAAACGGAATGAAACGTTCGGGAGAGATCTTTTTGGAACAAACGCAATCCAGGAGACTTGGAGTGAACATCAAGAAGTAGCCGAGGCGTCCACGAGGTAGGAGGGCACGCCCCCACCCTCATGGGCCCCTCATGGCTCCCCTGACCGACCTCCTTCGCCTATATATATCTACGTACCCTAAGAACATCTAGAAACACCACGAAACCCTATTTCCACCACCACAACCTTCTGTACCCATGAGATCCCATCTTGGAGCCTTTTCTGGCGCTCCGTCGGAGGGGGAATCGATCACGGAGGGCTTCTACATCATCACCGAGGCCTCTCCGATGAGTTGTGAGTAGTTTACCACAGACCTTCGGGTCCACAGTTATTAGGTAGATGGCTTCTTCTTCTCTCTTTGAATCTCAATACAAAGTTCTCCTCGATCTTCTTGGAGATCTATTCGATGTAACTCTTTTTGCGGTGTGTTTGTCGAGATCCGATGAATTGTGGGTTTATGATCAAGTTTATCTATGAGAAATATTTGAATCTCCTCTGAATTCTTTTATGCATGATTTTTTATCTTTGCAAGTCTCTTTGAATTATCAGTTTGGTTTGTCCTACTAGATTGATCTTTCTTGCAATGGGAGAAGTGGTTAGCTTTGGGTTCAATCTTGCGGTGTCCTTTCCCAGTGACAGCAGGGGCAGCAAGGCACGTATTGTGTTGTTGCCATCGAGGATAAAAAGATGGCGTTGATATCATATTGCTTGAGTTTATCCCTCTACATCATGTCATCTTGCCTAATGCGTTACTCTGTTCTTATGAACTTAATACTCTAGATGCATGCTGGATAGCGGTTGATGTGTGGAGTAATAGTAGTAGATGCAGGTAGGAGCCGGTCTACTTGTCGCGGACGTGATGCCTATATACATGATCATGCCTAGATATTCTCATAACTATGCACTTTTCTATCAATTGCTCGACAGTAATTTGTTCACCCACCATAATACTTATGCTATCTTGAGAGAAGCCACTAGTGAAACATATGGCCCCCCAGTCTATTTTATATCATATAAGTTTCCAATCTACTTTGTTTTGCAATCTTTACTTTCCAATCTATATCATAAAAATTCCAAAAAATATTTATCTTATCTTATTATCTCTATCAGATCTCACTTTCACAAGTGGCCGTGAAGGGATTGACAACCCCTTTATCCCATTGGTTGCGAGGTTCTTGTTTCGTTTGTGTAGGTACAAGGGACTTGCGTGGAGCCTCCTACTGGATTGATACCTTGGTTCTCAAAACCGAGGGAAATACTTACACTACTTTGCTGCATCACCCTTTCCTCTTCAAGGGAAAACCAACGCAGTGCTCAAGAGGTAGCAAGAAGGATTTCTGGCGCCTTTGCCGGGGAGGTCTTCGCACAAGTCAAGACATACCAAGTACCCATCACAAACTCTTCTTCCTCGCATTACATTATTTGCCATTTGCCTCTCGTTTTCCTCTCCCCCACTTCACCCTTGCTGTTTTATTCGCCCTCTCCTTTCCATTCGCCTCTTTTTCACTTGCCTCTTGTGTGCTTGTGTGTTGGATTGCTTGTCACGATGGCTCAAGATAATACTAAATTGTGTGACTTTTCCAATACCAACAATAATGATTTCCTTAGCACTCCGATTGCTCCTCTTACCGATGCTAAATCTTATGAAATTAATGCTGCTTTGTTGAATCTTGTCATGAAAGATCAATTCTCCGGCCTTCCTAGTGAAAATGTCGCTACTCATCTAAAAAACTTTGTTGATTTGTGTGATATGCAAAATAAGAAATATATGGATAATGATATTGTTAAATTGAAGTTATTTCCGTTTTCACTTAGAGATCGTGCTAAAACTTGGTTTTCGTCTTTGCCTAAAAATAGTATCGATTCATGGAATAATTGCAAAGATGCTTTTATCTCTAAGTATTTTCCTCCCGCTAAGATCATCTCTCTTAGAAACGATATTATGAATTTTAAGAAACTTGATCATGAACATGTTGCACAATCTTGGTAGAGGATGAAATTAATGATTCGCAATTTCCCTACTCATGGATTAAATTTATGGATGATCATACAATTTTTTTATGCCGGATTGAATTTTGCTTCTAGAAATCTTTTAGATTTGGCCGCGGGAGGCACTTTTATAAAAATCACTTTAGGAGAAGCTACTAAACTCCTAGATAATATTATGGTTAATTATTCTCAGTGGCACACCGAAAGATCTACTAGTAAAAAAGTTCATGCGATAGAAGAGATTAATGTTTTGAGTGGAAAGATGGACGAACTTATGAACTTGTTTGCCAGTAAGAGTACTCCTATTGATCCTAATGATATGGCTTTGTCTACTTTGATTCAGAATAATAATGAATCTATGGATGTGAATTTTGTTGGTAGGAATAATTTTGGTAACAACGCGTATAGAGGAAACTTTAATCCTAGGCCGTTTCCTATTAATTCCTCTAATAATTATGGTAATTCCTACAATAACTCTTATGGAAATTTTAATAAGATTACCTCTGATTTTGAGATTAGTGTTAAAGAATTTATGATCTCTCAAAAGAATTTCAATGCTTTGCTTGAAGAAAAATTGCCTAAGATTGATGAATTGGCTAGGAACGTAGATAGAATTTCTCTTGATGTTGATTCTTTGAAACTTATATCTATTCGACATAAGCATGATATCAATGAGTCTCTCAAAGCCATGAGAATCTCCATTGATAATTGCAAAGAAAGAACCGCCAGGATGCGTGCTAAGAAAGATTGCTTTGTAAGAGCATGTTCTTCTAGTTTTCATGATAATAATGATGAAGATCTAAAAGTGATTGATGTGTCCCCTATTAAATATTTGTTTTGCAATATGAATCTTGATGAGATGAGTCAACTTTAGTTAAAAGACATCCCAGTGATTCAGAGTTTTTAGATCTTGATGCTAAAATTGGAAAAACTGGGATTTGAGAGGTCAAAACTTTACATAGCAATGAACTTACTATGTTGGATCTCAAGGAATTTAATTATGATAATTGCTCTTTAGTAGATTGTATTTCCTTGTTGCAATCCGTGTTGAATTCTCCTCATGCTTATAGTCAAAATAAAGCTTTTACCAAACATATCGTTGATGCTTTGATGCAATCTTATGAGGAAAAACTTGAATTAGAAGTTTATATCCCTAGGAAATTTTATGATGAGTGGTAACCTACTATTAAAATTAAAATTATAGATCATGAATGCTATGCTTTGTGTGATTTGGGTGCTAGTGTTTCCATGATTCCAAAAACTTTGTGTGATGTGCTAGGTTTCCGTGAATTTGATGATTGCTCTTTAAACTTGCACCTTGCGGATTCCACTATTAACAAACCTATGGGAAGGATTAATGATATTCTTATTTTTTCAAATAGGAATTATGTGCCCGTGGATTTTATCGTTCTTCATATAGATTGCAATCTTTCGTGTCCTATTATTCTTGCTAGACCTTTCCTTAGAATGATTGGTGCAATTATTGATATGAAGGAAGGAAATATTATATTCCAATTTCCATTAAGGAAAGGCATGGAACACTTTCCTAGAAAGAAAATCAAATTACCTTATGAATCTATTATGTGAGCCACTTATGAATTGAATACAACAGATGGCAATACTTGGATCTATTCTCGCTTTTATGCCTAGCTAGGGGCGTTAAACGATAGTGCTTGTTGGGAGGCAACCCAATTTTATTTTTGTTCCTTGCTTTTTGCTTATGTTTAGTAATAAATAATTCATCTAGCTTCTGTTTAGATGTGGTTTTATGTTTTAATTAGTGTTTGTGCCAAGTAGAACCTATAGGATAACCTACGGTGATAGTTAACTTGATCTTGCTGAAAAACAGAAACTTTTGCGTGCACGAGAATAATTTTAGTAAATCACAGAAACGTGATTTTCAGTTGATTATTTTTGAAGTATATTAATTGACAAATTTACTAGGACTTCCTATTTTTGTAGGATTTTTAGAGTTCCAGAAGTATTCGAAACTTACAGATTTGTACAGACTATTCTGTTTTTGACAGATTCTGTTTTCCGTGTGTTGTTTGCTTATTTTGATGAATCTATGGCTAGTATCGGGGGGTATGAACCATAGATAAGTTGGAATAGAGTAGGTTTAACACAAATATAAATAAAGAATGAGTTCATTACAGTACCTTAAGTGGTGGTTTTTCTTTCTTGCACTAACGGAGATTATGAGATTTTCTGTTGAGTTTTGTGTTGTCAAGCTTTCAAGTTTTGAGTAAAGATTTGATGGACTATGGAATAAGGAGTGGCAAGAGCCTAAGATTGGGGATGCCCATGGCACCCCACAACAAAAAGTCTAAGCTTGGGGATGCCCCGGAAGGCATCCCCTCTTTCGTTTTCGTCTATCGGTAACTTTACTTGGAGCTATATTTTTATTCACCACATGATATGTGTTTTGCTTGGAGCGTCTTGTATGATATGAGTCTTTGCTTTTTAGTTTACCAAAATCATCCTTGATTTACACACCTTTTGGGAGAGACACACATGATTTGGAATTTATTAGAATACTCTATGTGCTTCACATATATCTTGTGAGCTAGACAATTTTGCTCTAGTGCTTCACTTATATCTTTTTAGAGCAAGGCGGTGGTTTTATTTTGTGGAAATTATTGATCTCTCATGCTTCACTTCTATTATTTTGAGAGTCTTTTAGAACAGCATGGTATTTTCTTTGGTTATAAAATTGGTCCTAATATGATGGGCATCCAAGTTGGGTATAATTAAAACTATCATAGAAAGTGCATTGAATACTATGAGTAGTTTGATGCTTGATGATTGTTTTGAGATATGAGGATGGTGATATTAGAGTCATGCCAGTTGAGCAGTTGTGAATTTTAGGAATACGTGTGTTGAAGTTTGTGATTCCCGTAGCATGCACTTATGGTGAACCCTTATGTGATGAAGTTGGAGCATGATTTATTTATTGATTGTCTTCCTTTTGAGTGGCGGTTGGGGACGAGCGATAGTCTTTTCCTACCAATATACCCCGCTAGGAGCATGCGCATAGTACTTCATTTCGATGACTAATAGATTTTTGCAATAAGTATATGAGTTCTTTATGACTAGTGTTGAGTCCATGGTTTATACGCACTCTCACCCTTCCACCATTGCTAACCTCTCTTGTGCCGCGCAAGTTTCGCCGGTACCATACACCCACCATATACCTTCCTCAAAACAGCCACCATACCTACCTATTATGGCATTTCCATAGCCACTCCGAGATATATTGCCATGCAAATTTCCACCGTTCCGTTTATTATGACACGCTCCATCTTTGTCATATTGCTTTTGCATGATCATGTAGTTGACATCGTATTTGTGGCAAAGCCACCTTGATAATTATTTCCTACATGTCACTCTCGATTCATTGCAAATCCCGATACACCGCCAGAGGCATTCACATAGAGTCATATTTTGTTCTAAGTATTGAGTTGTAATCTTGAATTGTAAGTAAATAAAAGTGTGATGATCTTCACTAGAGCATTGTCCCAAGTGAGGAAAGGATGATGGAGACTATGATTCCCCCACAAGTCGGGATGAGACTTCGGACTTTATGAAAAATTAAAGAGGCCAAAGAAGCCCAAATAAAAAAAGAGAGGCCAAAGAAGCCCATGAAAATAAAAAAATGAGAGAAAAATATAGAAGGGACAATGTTACTATCCTTTTTCCACACTTGTGCTTCAAAGTAGCACCATGATCTTCATGATAGAGAGTCTCCTATGTTGTCACTTTCATATAATAGTGGGAATTTTTCATTATAGAACTTGGCTTGTATATACCAATGATGGGCTTCCTCAAAATGCCCTAGGTCTTTGTGAGCAAGCAAGTTGGATGCACACCCACTTAGTTTGTTTTGTTGAGCTTTCATACACTTATAGCTCTAGTGCATCCGTTGCATGGCAATCCCTACTCACTCACATTGATATCTATTAATGGGCATCTCCATAGCCCGTTAATACGCCTAGTTGATGTGAGACTATCTTCTCCTTTTTTATCTTCTCCACAACCACCATTCTATTCCACATATAGTGCTATGTCCATGGCTCACGCTCATGTATTGCGTGAAAATTGAAAAAGTTTGAGAACATCAAAAGTATGAAACAATTGCTTGGCTTGTCATCGGGGTTGTGCATGATTTAAATATTTTATGTGATGAAGACAGAGCATAGCCAGACTATATGATTTTGTAGGGATAGCTTTCTTTAGCCATGTTATTTTGAGAAGACATGATTGCTTTGTTAGTATGCTTGAAGTATTATTGTTTTCATGTCAATATGAACTTTTATCTTGAATCATTTGGATCTAAACATTCATGCCACAATAAAGAAAATTACATTGAGAAATATGCTAGGTAGCATTCCACATCAAAAATTTTGTTTTTATTATTAACCTACTCGAGGACAAGAAGGAATTAAGCTTGAGGATGCTTGATACGTCTCCAATGTATCTATAATTTTTATTGTTCCATGCTATTATATTACCCGTTTTGGATGTTTATGGGCTTTACTATACAGTTTTATACCATTTTTGGGACTAACCTATTAACCGGAGGCCCAACCCAAAGTGTTGTTTTTTTGCCTATTTCAGTGTTTCGAAGAAAAGGAATATCAAACGGAGTCGAAACGGAATGAAACCTTCGAGAGAGATCTTTTTTGAACAAACGCAATCCAGGAGACTTGGAGTGGACGTCAAGAAGCAGCCGAGGTGGCCACGAGGCAGGAGGGCGTGCCCTAGGGGGGTGGGAGCGCCCCCCACCCTCGTGGGCCCCTCGTGGCTTCCCTAACCAACCTCCTTCGCCTATATATATCTACGTACCCTGAAAACATCCTAGAGCACCATGAAACCCTATTTCCACCACCTCAACCTTCTGTACCCATGAGATCCCATCTTGGAGCCTTCTCCGGTGCTCCACCGGAGGGGGTATCGATCATAGAGGGCTTCTACATCATCACCAAGGCCTCTCCGATGAGTTGTGAGTAGTTTAGCACAGACCTTCGGGTCCATAGTTATTAGCTAGATGGCTTCTTCTCTCTGTTTGAATCTCAATACAAAGTTCTCCTCGATCTTCTTGGAGATCTATTTGATGTAACTCTTTTTGTGGTGTGTTTGTCGAGATCCGATGAATTGTGGGTTTATGATCAAGTTTATGTATGAGAAATATTTGAATCTCCTCTGAATTCCTTTATGTATGATTTGTTATCTTTGCAAGTCTCTTCGAATTATCAGTTTGGTTTAGCCTACTAGAGTGATCTTTCTTGTAATGGGAGAAGTGCTTAGCTTTGGGTTCGATCTTGCGATGTCCTTTCCCAGTGACAGCAGGTGCAGCAAGGCACGTATTGTATTGTTGCCATTGAGGATAAAAATATGGGGTTTATATCATATTGCTTGAGTTTATCCCTCTACATCATGTCATCTTGCCTAATGCGTTACTCTGTTCTTATGAACTTAATACTCTAGATGCATGCTGGATAGCGGTCGATGTGTGGGGTATTAGTAGTAGATGCAAGCAGGAGTCGGTCTACTTGCCGCGGACGTGATGCCTATATACATGATCATGCCTACATATTCTCATAACTATGCACTTTTCTATCAATTGCTCGACAGTAATTTGTTCACCCACCGTAATACTTATGTTATCTTGAGCGTCAGATTAATGGGCCACGGGTAGGCTAACCCGAGCCCCAGAACCTTTCAAGACATTGGGATCAGTAACGCCGCTTAGGCCAAGTCCCCGGGACGACTCCAAGATATGCCGAGTCCCAGACGGCGACTCCAAGATATGCCGAGTCCCCGACGGCGACTCCAAGATATGCCGAGTCCCAAACGGCGACTCCAAGATATGCCGACTCTCAGGCGGCGACTCGAAGATAAGCCGACTTATGGACAGCGACTTCTAGGGAGGCCGGCTATGGAGAGTCGGCCCGCTACTCCACCCTCGTCTAGAAGGGCGAGGCAGGGTACGGCCACGGCATGGCCGTCCCCCCTGCTTACAAGGGGCCGGCATGGCTACATTAAGCCGTATCGCTGAAGATCTCCGGCGAGGCGCGGCACTGTTGCCACGCCTGCCCTGACCTCAGCCACAGTGAGCGGTGCACTATGCCCACGACGCCTGCCTGTACGACCCCAGGACGGTGGGGCCGCCTGTCAGTGGGTAGGCAGAAGACGGCACGAGCGCCCCAAAGACGGACCCGTGGGAGTCGGCCCCCTGGAGTCGGCCGACCCCTCGCACGGGCCCCGCATGCCATTAACCAGACAAGATGGGGAATGGCGACAGTGAACGCACGCCGGACGGCAGCGCTGTTGCCACGCCCATATGACCAAGACAGTGTCATCAGGAGTATCGCTACAGTATCAGGCATGTCCGCGGGGCCCGCCAGTCGGCGGGCCCCAGTAGTTGGCAAAGAGGACGACGGCCCGAGAGACAGATGGCTGGGACCCACGCCCAGCTGGATTACCATTGTACCCCTGGGGGGTAGGCCTATGTAAACCCCCCGGGAAGCTCATGCAAAGGGTTCGGACCCAGATGGAGATAGACCTTAGATCATAGGAAGGAGAGAGCTAGTCGTGCCCTCTCCTACCTCCAGAAGCAGCTCTAGGAGCACCATTGTAACCCCTGAGCCATAGTGACCATGCGGAGACCCCGCAGAGCAGCAGTAGGGGTGTTATCTCTTCGGAGAGCCCTGAAGCTGTGTAAGTTTCGCCGGCGTGCATGTCTTCGCCTCATCCCGCTTCCGGGCACCGGCGACGTTCTACTCGCTCCCACCATGATAAGCCATCCTTTGGCATATGTCGTACCCAACCCTCGACATTTGGCGCCCACCGTGGGGCGAGGTGCACTGCCGTTCGGAGACCTGCTCTGGACGGGAACCCTTTTCCTCCCTGGCGAGCGCAGCCAGCCCGGCACGCCAGACAGAGTTTGCGCCGACGCGCTGCACGGTGCTAAGATCGCCTGCGCAGCCAGTGGCTTCGCCGAGCTTATCGGTGAGCTTTGCCTCTCAGACGAGCCTGCGTCCAACGCAGGCACAAGCGGCCCCGAGAGCCTCCTCGCGGGTCTCCTCGACCAACTCCATGTTGCCGGCGAGCCTGCCGTGGACCTGGAGTCCATAGGATCCAACGACCCGATGCTGGTCGACTCTGACACGGCGTCGCTCGACGCATTTCCCACCAACGTGGTGGTCTACGACGAGCCGTTCCCTTGCGAGGGGAGCGGCGGGAGCACCATCACGGAGGTTCTCGTCCTCGATCACGGTGAGTGTTCCGGTGAGGGAGCGCACGACCCGCTTGACGCTGCTTTGCGAGACCTCACCGCGCCGATTCCGGGAGATGCCGACGCCGAGACGCTGGAGGCACGCCGCCTTCAGCTTATCGAGGGTGCGAAGAAGCTGGCAAGCATGAGGCGCTTGTCAGAAGCCTACCAGCGCGAGATGGATCGCGCCGTGGGTGGCTCGCCGGCTCCGACTGGGCCTAGCCGCCTAGGCGCAGTCCGACAACGCGGCGTGGCAATCGCCAATCTGTTCGGGGCTGATCGCCCTGTGTATGCCACGCCTGCGGAGAAAATCCGCGCCGCCCAAGCGGCGGCAGACGAGCTCGACAACTTCGAGGGAGAAGAGCGCCGCATGATGACGGAGCGAGTTCAGCAGCTCCTCGACGCGGCTGCCGCGCAGAACGAAGCCGGCTGCCGCGCAGAGGCGCCGCAGCGACAAAACGACGACCCGCCACCCCGCCGAGACCAAGGCGCGACGTCCCGGACGCCGACTGGCAGGGCCCGCGGGAAGAAGGACAAGGAGCCGACTGTTAGCCACATTCAGACTCGCATTACCATCAAGTGCAACCAAGACGGCCGTCCCAAAGCGGTGGAACGGCGGGACGACTATCTGCCTCCCCCTCCTCGCAGAGAAAGGCGAGTCTCCCCGCCGCCTGTGGAACATGCGACTCTCGGCGACCGTCTTGGCCGCCGAGAGGGAGTCGGAGAGGACGACGCCCGCCACCGGATCGACCGACTCCACCGATCCTTGGCGCTGGAAGAAGAAGACGAGTTGGCTCCTCCCTGCTTTGGACCCTGCATCCGAGATGAGCCCTTCCCCAAAGGGTTCACGCTCCCCCGAGACACGCCCAAATATACCGACACCGTGAAGCCGGAGGACTGGCTGATCGATTACTCCACAGCTGTCAATATAGCGAACGGCAATAAGCGTGTTGTCGTAAGATATGTCCCGCTCATGCTCCAGGGCTCGGCCCGGACATGGTTGAACAGTCTAAAGCCTCGCAACATCAACAGCTGGGTCGACTTCACCGAGGCCTTCGTCCGCAACTTCACGAGCACGTACAAGCGACCTCCCAAGCCTCGCCAACTCTCCTTGTGCGTGCAAGGCCCCAACGAGTCCACTCGCGACTACCTCACGCGCTGGGGCGAGCTCTAGAACTCATGCGAAGGCGTGCACGAGGTGCAGGCTATCCACTACTTTACTGCCGGGTGCAGAGAAGGCACCCTCCTCAAGCACAAGCTTCTCTGCGACGAGCCGGAAACCCTCGATGAACTGCTGATCACAGCAGACAAGTACGCCACGGCCGACTCCTCCATGAAGGCGGAGATTCAAGTCAGCGCGACTAGCAAAGTCGCCCCTCAGGCTCCAAGAACTCCGGCTGGGGACCCCAGTCGGCGGCAACAGCAGAACAACCACAAGCGCAAGGCCCTGCAGCCGGCTTCCAACACCCGGCAAGTGGCGACAGTCAAAGACCAACAGCCGAAGGGACCGCCTCCGGCGAAGCGGCAGAGGGGCGGCAAGTCCAACTGGTTGCCGGCTTTCTCCTACGAGCAGACCCTGGATGGCCCCTACAAGTTCCATAGGGGCGCGAAGCCGTCAAACCACACCACCCGGAAATGCCACTGGCTGACCAGAATCGCCAAGGGAGACGGCCTACTCCCTCCCCTGCCTGCTGGGCCGCCTCCGCCACAACCGCCCCAGCAGCCGGCTGTCAGGCCAGTCGGCGCGATACAAGACGAGTTTTTGGATGAACACGGGGCCTATGTGGTGTTCACCAGTGTGGCAGATGATCGGCGCAGCAGGCGCCAGCAGCAGCAAGAAGTGAATGCAGTCGCGTCAAGCTCCCCAGAATTCATGCACTGGTCCGAAAGGCCCATCAGTTGGAGTAGAGCCGATCACCCAGAGGTGATGCCGAGTCCAGGCTCCTACGCTTTGGTCTTGGGCGCCACACTCGCCACAGATAGGCGGGCCGCTCGCTTCTCGCGAGTGCTGATAGACGGAGGCAGCAGTATCAACATCTTGTACAAAGATACGATGGAGAAGTTAGGAATCAAGCGAAGACAGCTTCAAAGCAGCCGGATTGTGTTCCACGACATTGTGACTGGCCTTTCCTGCTCACCAATCGGCAAGATTCTGATAGATGTCCTCTTTGGGGACAAAGATCATTTCTGCCGAGAGCCAATTTGGTTTGAGGTGGTGGACATTGAAAGCCCGTACCATGCGTTGCTTGGCCGACTAGCGTTGGCCAAGTTCATGGCAGTCCCCCACTACGCCTACCTCAAGATGAAGATGCCGAGTTCCAAGGGAATCCTAACCATAGCCGGCGACTACAGAAAGTCGTCTGCTTGCGCGGCCGAGAGCAGTCGGCTGGCCGAGTCCTTGGTGATCGCGGCTGAGAAACGACTTCTTGATCGGGTTGTGGCGATGGCCGGCAAGCAGCCCGAGTTATCACCCGACACCAAGGAGTCGGAAGCAGAAGGATCATTCAAGCCGTCCAGAGAAACAAAGAAGATACCTTTGGACCCGGAGCACCCAGAGAGGTACGCTATCATGGGTACAAACCTTGACAGCAAATAGGAAGGCGAGCTCTTTGATTTCCTCCGTGAGAATCGAGACATCTTCGCATGGTCCCCTAAAGACATGCCTGGTGTACCAGGGACTTCGTCAAGTCAACAAGTGGCCGCGGACTCCAACCCGCCGCCTCCCAGCCCAGCTGCCCTCGTCCAAGTCGCACTAGTGGCGGCTGAAGAAATAGCAGCACCCTCATGGGCCCAGCCCATCCTCAAGTTCTTAGTAAACAAAGAGCTGCCAACTGATGAAATCTTGGCTCGACAAGTGCAACGCCGAGCAGCAGCTTATACAATAGTCAAAGAGAGCTGGTCAGGCGCAGCGTCACTAGCGTCTACCAACGCTGCGTCGAGGCAGAACAAGGCCAAGCAATTCTCAGAGATGTCCATGAGGGCGAGTGCGGTCACCATGTGGCCTCAAGAGCACTCGTCGCCAAAGCCTTCCGGCATGGTTTTTTCTGGCCGACTGCCCTAGAAGAGGCCAAGGAATTGGTCCAAAAGTGCAAAGGGGGCCAGATGTTCCGTTCCAAGCCACTTCAGCCAGCTTCCGCACTCAAGACTATCCCCATTGCCTGGCCCTTTGCAGTCTGGGGCCTGGACATGGTGGGACCATTCAAGACGGCACGAGGTGGCTTGACTCATCTACTTGTCGCAGTGGACAAGTTCACCAAGTGGATAGAAGTGAAGCCCATCAAGAAGTTGAACGGTCCGACTACAGTGACTTTCATCGCCGACATCACGACTCGGTACGGCATCCCTCACAGCATCATCACCGACAATGGCACACATTTTGCCAAAGGCACCTTGGCCCGTTTCTGCGCTACACAGGGCGTCCGACTGGACTTAGCGTCCGTTGCCCATCCGCAGTCAAACGGCCAGGTGGAGCGAGCAAACGGCCTCATCTTATCCGGCATCAAGCCTCGACTAGTCGTGCCGCTGGAGCGATCGGCCTGCTGCTGGCTTGAGGAGCTGCCGGCTGTCCTCTGGAGTCTGCGCACGACTCCAAACAAGTCAACCGGCATCACACCTTTCTTCCTCGTCTACGGCGCCGAAGCCGTCATCCCAACGGATATAGAGTTCGACTCCCCGCGAGTCACTATGTACACCGAGAAAGAAGCAGAAGAAGCACGTCAAGATGGCGTCGATCTGCTGGAAGAGGGTCGACTGTTCGCACTCAGTCGGTCCAGCATCTACCAGCAGAGTCTGTGTCGATAGTACAACAGGAAGGTCAGGCCAAGATCTTTCCAAGAGGGCGACCTGGTGCTCCGATTGATCCAGCGAACAGCCGTCCAGCACAAGCTGTCGGCGCCTTGGGAAGGCCCCTTCATCATCAGCAAGGTGCTAGGAAACGACTCCTACTACCTGATCGACGCCCAGAAGCCCCGAGCGTGCAAGAGGGACGACTCCAGCAAAGAGACAGAACGCCCGTGGAATGCAAATCTTCTCCGAAGATTTTACAGTTGATGCAGTATGTATCACGCTCCCCTTTTGTATCAAAGTACCAAGACTTTGCCCCCCCCCCCCGAGACGAGCTCGGGGACTGCCCTCTTTTGTTATCTGTATGATAAGAATTATGCCTTCGAGTATATTACTCTTTGTTATGCCGCTTGGCAATGGGCTCGACTAGTCGGCCTGGGCACTCGCCGCCTTGCGCTATGAAATGCTTCCTGCGGTCGGACAAGTAGTGCGCGGTGCCTAAGCCGAGTCCTGTCAGAAGCCGCAGCTCGCAGAGCGACTGACTGGTGGACAGGAGTAAGGAAGAATGGGCATCCGCACGAAAAATGGCTAAGGACTCTAAGCATAAACATAGGTTAAGCCAGCTTCCGGCCTCTCTAAACCAAAATTCGACTCATGAGTAGTCGGCTTGCCACTTCTGCTAGCCTCTATTAAACACAGCCGACTCTTTAGTACTCGACTCGTCGCCTTCTATCCAACTTGTTAAGAAGACTCTAAAATGGCCGAGTACTTGCCTTCCCAAAGTAGCCAAGCATTTGATCCAGCGACAGTCCGCAGAGCGGTTGTCCGACTGGCAAGGCAGCGACTAAAGGAAGGCGGCAAAGGGAAAAGCCTAAAGAGCAATAAGCAAGGAAAGATAGAACTCGGATGAATATTTACATAGGCCCTTGGCCGAATCTTCGAGTAGAAGTCCAAGATACACCCCGCGGGTGGAACTGTTCGAATTTAACAAAGTTTTCCAAAAGATTACTAAGACAGATAAAGCAGAGGCGAAAACGGCAGCCTAGGAGGCGGCATCTGGGATCGGAGGATCGGAGGAGATGGCGGTGTCCGGCACCGGGGCGGCCGGCTGGGCGGTCTCGGTTTGTTCGCCTCCGGCGGCAATCGCCTTCTTTGGACGCGGCTCGTTGCCGGAGGCGCGGTCGAGTTGAGG
Organism: Triticum aestivum; assembly: GCF_018294505.1. Classification (NCBI taxonomy): domain Eukaryota; kingdom Viridiplantae; phylum Streptophyta; class Magnoliopsida; order Poales; family Poaceae; genus Triticum; species Triticum aestivum. The sequence goes on from NC_057813.1 coordinate 607,237,984, forward strand.
CTGGTCGCCCACTCCGACTTCCGGCACCTCCGCCTCGCCTTCCTCCTCGGTGCTGGAGTCAATCACCTCCGCCGAGTCCTCGCCAAAGTCCGGGTTCATCCCGAACCACTCTGGCGGCACCTCCTCGCCGCCTGCAGCCCACTCGGGGACAAAGACACTGGTGTCCTGTAGTCGGCAATCGCCGCCGCACGCTCGACAAGGGCACCCTCCACTGCCACCAACTCTGCCTGGGCCTCTGACCGGAACGCGGCCGGTCGGTCCAGGTCCAGCCCTGGATACCATGCCTTGATGAATTCCAAGGCCCGGCGCGCTCCGGCCCGGTCCGAGGAACCCTTCCAAGCTTCAAGACGGCCAGCTGCGACCTCCAGCCAGTCGGCGGTCCGACTGGCGGTGCGCAAGGCCGGCATGTCCGGCCACAGAGCTGCAACCGCCTAGGCGCCGGCACGCTGAAGCCGGCGCATCAGCCGATGGGCAGGACGAAGACGGGCCTCGATGCTCAGAAGCTGCTCATCGACGGTTCGGGGGGCGTTGGCGGCAATCTCCGCGCCGCTTGCCCTTCGCATCTCGCGGTTAGCCTCGATGGCCTGAGTGACCGCCTGCGAGTGGCCAGGGAAGAAGTTTGCCAAGACAAAAAAGAAGTGAGTCGAAAGAACCATAAGTCGACCCGACCTATAGTCAGAAGCTCGAAGAAGAAAGAAACTCACCATCAACGATGTCCTCGATCTCGTGGAAGCCGGAGGTCAGCATTGCCTCACTGTCAGTCCAGGAGGAGCGCTCGCTCTCAAACTCGGCCAGGAGAGCAGCCTCCTTCTTCTCGGCCTCGTCCTGCGGCTTCTTGAGCAGCTCCTTCTGCTCGGCCAGCTACGTGGACAGCAGGTCGCGCTCCGCAGCGAGTTTGCTACACTCCTCCTCCTTGGTGCGCAAGGCGGTGTTGGCCTCGCCCAGCTGCTGTTGAAGGGTGGCGTTGGCCTCTGAAGAAGAAAAAAGACGAAAGACGATGAGTCACCATCAAAGAAGGTCGCTGAGAAGACCCGGCCCGACTACTCAGCAGTCGGCCCGAATCTCGGTGACTACAGCCCACGGGTGCGCCAGCTCGCTCCGGCCTGGGAAGGCCCCTTCATCATCACCAAGGTGCTTCACAACAAAGCGTACCACCTCTACAACGTAGCCAAGAAACTGGACGAGCCACGCGCGTGGAACGTAGAGCTGCTCCACCATTTCTATACCTAAACCACTCGGATCGATGAGTTGTAATAAGAGTCCTTCAGTTTGCTCACCAAAGTCAAGATTTTTGTAGTATCTTAATGATTGATTTCCCATAATCATTTGTGTTCAAATCCCCCAGTGGGTGGCTTAGCCACGAACCTGATTCGCCTAAGTTAAAAAACACTCTGAGTGGAGAGCAATCCTCCCACTCGAGGGGGTAGCTACGCCCCCGTACCCGCCTAAGTTAAAAAACTACTCCGAGTGGAGAGCAATCCTCCCACACGGGGGCGTAGCTGCGACCCCGTACTCGCCTAAGTAAAAAACTACTCCGAGTGGAGAGCAATCCCCCCATTCGAGGTCTTAGCTGCAACCCCGTACTCGCCTAAGTTAAAAAACTACTCCGAGTGGAGAGCAATCCTCCCACTCGGGGACTTAGCCACGACCCCGTAATAGCCTAAGTTAACAAACTACTCCAAGTGGAGAGCAATCCTCCCACTCGGGGGATTAGCTGCGACCCCGTACTCGCCTAAGTTAGAAAAACAACTCCGAGTGGAGAGCAATCCTCCCACTCGGAGGGCTTAGCTGTGACCCCGTACTCACCTAAGTTAAAAAACACTCTGAGTGGAGAGAAATCCTCCCACTCGAGGACTTAGCTGCGCCCCATACTCGCCTAAGTTAAAAAACTACACCGAGTGGAGAGGAATCCTCCCACTCGGGGGCTTAGCTGTGACCTCGTACTCTCCTAAGTTAAAAAACAACTCCGAGTGGAGAGCAATCCTCCCACCCGGAGGGCTTAGCTGCGACCCTGTACTCGCTTAACTTAAAAAACACCCAGAGTGGAGAGCAATCCTCCCACTAGAGGGCTTAGCTGCGACCC
>NC_057813.1:607241108-607241976 GCF_018294505.1 Triticum aestivum
ACTACTCCGAGTGGAGAGCAATTCTCCCAATAGGGGGCTTAGCTGCGACCCCCATAATCATTTGTGTTCAAATCCCCCAGTGGGTGGCTTAGCAGCGAACCTGATTCGCCTAAGTTAAAAAATACTCCAAGTGGAGAGCAATCCTCCCACTCGGGGGCTTAGCTGCGATCCCGTACTCGCCTAAGTTAAAAAAAACTACTCCAAGTGGAGAGCAATCCTCCCACTCGAGGGATTAGCTATGACCCCATGCTCGCCTAAGTTAAAAAACTACTCTGAGTGGAGAGCAATCCTCCCACTCAGGGGCTTAGCTGCGACCCTGTACTCGCCTAAGTTAAAAAACTACTCCGAGTGGAGAGCAACCCTCCCACTCGGGGGCTTAGCCGTGACCACGTACTTGCCTAAGTTAAAAACCATTCCGAGTGGAGAGCAATCCTCCCACTCGAGGGCTTAGTTGCGATCCCATACTTGCCTAAGTTAAGAAAACACTCCGAGTGGAGAGCAATCCTCCCACTCGAGAGCTTAGTTGCCACCCTGTACTCGCCTAAGTTAAAAGCTACTCCGAGTGGAGAGCAATCCTCCCACTCGGGGGCTTAGCTGTGATCCCGTACATGCCTAAGTTAAAAAAACTACTCCGAGTGGAGAGCAATACTCCACTCGGGGACTTAGCTGCGACCCCATACTCGCCTAAGTTAAAAAACAACTCCGAGTGGAGAGCAATCCTCCTACTCAGAGGTCTTAGCTGCGACCCCGTACTCGCCTAAGTTAAAAAACACTCTAAGTGGAGAGCAATCTTCCCACTCGGGGACTTAGCTGCGACCCCGTACTCGCCTAAGTTAAAAAACACTCTAAGTGGAGAGCAATCCTCCCA